>NC_041387.1:4424171-4503338 GCF_002162155.2 Triticum dicoccoides
TAACTTAGGCGAGCACGCGGCTGCAGCTAAGCCTCCGAGTGAGAGGATTGCTCTTCACTCGGTAGGATTTTTATAACTTAGGCGAGCGCTTGGACTGCAGCTAAGCCCCCGAGTGAGAGTATTGCTCTTCACTCGGCAGGATTTTTATAACTTAGGCGAGTGCTTGGACTGCAGCTAAGCCCCCGAGTGAGAGGGTTGCTCTTCACTCGGTAGGATTTTTATAACTTAGGCGAGCACGAGGCTGCAGCTAAGCCTCCGAGTGGAAGGCTGGCTTATCACTCGGTAGGATTTTGATAAACTTAGGCGAGTCCTTGGACTGCAGCTAAGCCTCCGAGTGGAAGGCTGGCTTACCACTCGGTAGGATTTTGATAAACTTAGGCGAGTCCTTGGACTACAGCTAAGCCCCCGAGTGAAAGTCTGGCTTATCACTCGGTGGGATTTTGATAACTTAGGCGAAACGGATTCGCAGCTAAGCCTCCGAGTGGGAGTCTGGCTCACCACTCGGTAGGATTTTGATAACTTAGGCGAAACGGATTCGCAGCTAAGCCTCCGAGTGGGGGTCTGGCTCACCACTCGGTAGGATTTTGATAACTTAGGCGAAACGGATTCGCAGCTAAGCCTCCGAGTGGGGGTCTGGCTCACCACTCGGTAGGATTTTTATAAACTTAGGCGGAACGGATTCGCAGCTAAGTCACCCACTGAGGGGAATTTCATTGGACAAAAATAAACAGTGACAGATAGTGTGGAGGAACTATGACACTATTATTTTGAGGTCCATGAACTACAAAAGTACTTTATTGCAACTCATCCGAGTGGTAAAACTTAAGTGTAAAATGGGCGGAGTAGCTCCGCGTTCCAAGCTCGGGGCTCGTCGATATTATGCTCGACGTTGTAAAGACGGTACGCCCCGTTGTGGAGAACCTTGGTGACGATGAAGGGGCCTTCCCAAGAAGGAGCAAGCTTGTGTGGTTTGTGCTGATCCACTCGGAGAACTAAATCCCCTTCCTGGAAGGCTCGACCTCTCACATTTCTGGCGTGGAAACGACGCAAATCTTGTTGGTAGATGGTCGACCGGATCAGAGCCATCTCCCTTTCTTCCTCTAAAAGGTCGACTGCGTCCTGCCGCGCTTGTTCAGCTTCTGCTTCGTTGTAGATTTCGACTCGAGGAGCATTGTGGAGAAGATCACTCGGCAAGACTGCTTCAGCTCCATAGACCAAGAAGAATGGAGTTCTTCCGGTCGACCGATTAGGCGTGGTCCGCAGTCCCCAGAGTACAGATGGAAGTTCGTCGACCTAAGCCCCAGCCGCGTGTTTGAGATCACGCATCAGTCGAGGCTTCAGTCCCTTGAGAATCAGTCCATTAGCCCGCTCTGCTTGTCCATTCGACTGCGGATGGGCGACTGATGCGTAGTCGACCCATGTGCCCTGGGAGTCGCAGAAAGCTCTGAATTCCTCTGAGTCAAAGTTCGACCCATTATCCGTAATGATGCTGTGCGGGACTCCATATCTGAATATTAGTTCCCTGATGAAGCTAACAGCAGTACCGGTGTCAAGGCTCTTGATTGGTTTAGCCTCGATCCACTTGGTGAACTTGTCGACTGCCACCAGTACATGCGTGAAGCCACTTCGTCCTGTTCTCAAAGGACCGATC
Organism: Triticum dicoccoides; assembly: GCF_002162155.2. Taxonomy (NCBI): domain Eukaryota; kingdom Viridiplantae; phylum Streptophyta; class Magnoliopsida; order Poales; family Poaceae; genus Triticum; species Triticum dicoccoides. The sequence goes on from NC_041387.1 coordinate 4,425,823, forward strand.
ATGTCCAGCCCCCAAACTGCAAAAGGCCAGACGAGTGGGATGGTCTTCAAAGCTGACGCAGGCTTGTGCGACATATTCGAGTAGAACTGACATCCCTCGCACTTATCTACTATCTCTTTTGCCATCTCATTCGCCTTGGGCCAGTAAAATCCGGCTCGGTATGCTTTGGCCACGATGGTCCGAGAGGACGCATGATGACCATAGGTCCCCGAGTGGATATCATTGAGGATGAGTCGACCTTCTTCTGGTGTTATGCACTTCTGACCGACTTCAGTCGCGCTTTCTCTGTATAATTGTCCTTTGATTACGGTAAAGGCCTTAGATCGACGGACGATCTGTCGAGCCTCTTCCTCATCCTCCGGAAGCTCTTTCCTCAAGATATATGCGACATACGGAATCGTCCAGTCGGGAATGACCACCAAAACTTCCATGATCAAGTCGACCACCGCTGGGACTTCGACTTCAGTCGGATCTGTGGCGCTCTTGGGCTGCGGAGTTTCTTCGGTGAAAGGATCTTCTTTGACTGACGGAGTGTGTATATGCTCCAAGAACACACCACTCGGAATGGCTTCTCTCTTGGAACCTATCTTTGCTAGATCATCAGCTACTTGATTTTTCAGTCGGGGTATATGATGGAGCTCCAACCCCTCGAACTTCTTCTCCAGCTTCCTCACTGCACTGCAGTATCCAGTCATGGCTGGGCTTCTCACGTCCCACTCTTTCATCACCTGATTGACCACTAAATCCGAGTCGCCATAGACCATTAGGCGACGGACGCCGAGTGAAATGGCCATGCGCAAACCATATAGGAGGGCCTCATATTCTGCCTCATTGTTGGAGGAATCAAAGTGAATCTGGAGCACATATCTGAGCTTATCTCCTCTGGGGGAAACCAGGACAACCCCAGCACCGGAACCATTCAACATCTTAGAGCCATCGAAAAACATGGTCCAATGCTCCGAGTGAACTTCAGTCGGCTGCTGTTGTTCAATCCACTCGGCGAGGAAATCTGCTATCGCCTGGGACTTAATGGCTTTCTTTGCCTCAAACTTGATATCAAGGGGAAGAAGTTCAATCGCCCATTTGGCCACTCGACCAGTTGCATCTCTGTTGTGCAAAATCTCTGATAGTAGAGCATCGCTGACGACTGTGATGGAATGGTCAGAGAAATAATGAGCAACCTTCTTTGTGGTCATGTATATTCCATACACAAGCTTCTGATAATGAGGATATCTCTGCTTGGATGGAGTCAAGACTTCAGACAAATAATACACTGGGCGCTGAACTTTGAGAGCTTTTCCTTCTTCTTCCCGCTCGACCGTTAGCACAGTACTGACGACTTGTCCTGTGGCTGCGATGTAGAGCAACAGAGGCTCTTTGCTGATTGGAGCAGCAAGCACCGGCTGGGTGGAGAGCAGAGCTTTTAGCTCGGCAAACGCTGCATCAGCTTCTGGAGTCCACTCGAACTTGTCAGCCTTCTTCATCAGTCGGTAAAGAGGCAGTGCCTTTTCACCGAGTCGTGAGATGAATCGACTTAATGCGGCCAAGCATCCAGTCAGCTTCTGGACATCGTGCACTCGCACAGGGCGTTTCATTCGGAGAATAGTGCCAATCTTCTCTGGGTTAGCGTCGATTCCCCGTTCGGAAACGAGAAAACCGAGTAACTTGCCACCAGGAACTCCAAATGTGCACTTTGATGGATTGAGCTTGATATCATACCTTCTGAGGTTGGCAAATGTTTCGGCGAGGTCAGCGAGCAGGTCGGAACCTTTTCGTGACTTGACAACAATATCATCCATATAAGCTTCCACATTCCGACTGATTTGGGTGAGTAGACACTTCTGAATCATTCGCATAAATGTGGCTCCGGCATTCTTGAGGCCGAATGGCATGGTGATATAGCAGAAGCACCCGAATGGAGTGATGAAAGCTGTTTTTACCTCATCGGGCCCGTACAGACGGATCTGGTGGTACCCGGAGTAAGCATCTAAAAAGGACAACCTCTCGCATCCCGCGGTCGAGTCAACAATTTGATCTATGCGAGGGAGAGGAAAGTGATCTTTCGGGCAGGCCCGGTTGATGTGCTTGAAATCAATGCACATTCGGAGCGACTTGTCCTTCTTAGGAACCATGACGACATTAGCGAGCCACTCGGAGTGGTATATCTCTCGGATAAATCCTGCCGCCAACAGTCGAGCCACTTCTTCACCGATGGCCTTTCTCTTCTGGACGGCGGACCGCCGAAGATGCTCTTTGACTGGTTTTGCAGACGAGTCGACTCTTAGGCGATGCTCAGCCAGTCCCCTGGGAACACCTGGCATGTCAGCGGGCTTCCATGCAAAAATGTCCCAGTTCTCACGGAGGAACTGGATGAGCGCTTCTTCCTATTTTGGGTCGAGTGTTGTGGAAATGCGGGTCGGCGCTGCTTCGGGGTCGGTCGGGTGAATGTGAACAGGCTTCGTCTCACCGGACGACTGGAATGCAAACTCTGTGGCGGGCTTCTTGGCTCGCAGCAAGTCACTCGGATCTGCGTTTTGCTTGTATTCTTCGAACTCGACCGCTGTCACTTGGGAATCGGCAATCTTGGAGCCCTTCTGAAAGCACTCCTCTGCCTTCCTCCTATCACCGGTGACAGTGATCACACCTTTGGGACCGGGCATCTTCAATTTGAGGTACACGTAACATGGTCGAGCCATGAACCGTGCATAGGCTGGTCTCCCCAAAATGGCATGATATGCACTTTGAAAATCCACGACCTCAAACGTCAACTTTTCTGTGCGAAAATGCTTCGAATCACCAAACACCACGTCCAAAGCTATCTGGCCGAGTGACTCGGCCTTCTTCCCTGGTATAACTCCATGGAAGCTCATGTTACTAGTGCTCAGTCGGGACATCGGAATGCCCATACCTTTCAATGTGTCTGCATATAATAAGTTCAGCCCACTTCCACCATCCATCAGCACCTTTGTCAGTCGAGTGCCTTCGACAACTGGATCGACCACCAAAGCTTGCCTCCCGGGGGTGGCAATATGAGTCGGGTGATCAGATTGGTCGAATGTGATGGGTGTTTGATACCACTTCAGATAATTTGCCTTTGCTGGGGCAACCATGTTCACCTCTCGGTTAATCACTTTCAGTCGACTTCTGCTTTCCACATCTGCAAAGATCATCAGAGTGGAGTTGATATGCGGATATCCTCCCTCACTGTCCTCTTTGTCTTCGGCCTTGTCCGACTCCTTCTCCTTGTCCTTAGACTGTTTTCCCTGAAACTGCTGGATCAGGAGTCGACATTGGCGAGTGGTGTGCTTTGGGTAAATGATATTCCCCTCTTCATCTTTCTTCGTGTGAATGTGACACGGCATATCCATCACGTCGTTCCCTTCTTTATCTTTTACCTTCTTGGGGTTCCAGGATCCTTTTGGTTTCCCCTTAAACTTTCCTTGAGTCACGGCCAGAGCCTCTCCAGGAGCTGCCGGTTCAGCCTTCCGCTTCTGTTTCCGACTGGTGTTTCCTTTTTCCGACTGACTCGGCTTGTGCTTGCCGCTTCGGAGTCGGTCTTCTTCTTCGCCGTTGGCGTACTTGGTAGCAATCTCCATCATCCGACTCAAGGTCATGTCACCGGTTCGACCAAATTTCAAACTCAGTTCTCTGTTCTTGACGCCGTCTTTGAAGGCGCATACTGCCTGATGATCAGAGACATTTTCCACAGTGTGGTGCAAAGTGATCCACCTCTGAATATACTCTCTGAGAGTCTCATTAGTTTTCTGCACGCAGACCTGCAACTCTGTCAATCCCGCTGGTCGCTTGCAAGTCCCTTCAAACATTCTGACGAACACTCGGGACAGATCTTCCCAAGTGTAAATGCTGCTAGGAGGTAATTGAGTCAACCATGCCCTGGCAGAACCTTCCAACATGAGGGGCAAATGCTTCATGGCCACCTCGTCGTTCCCACCACCGATCTGAACTGCCACTCGGTAGTCTTCAAGCCAAGTTTCAGGCTTAGACTCACCAGTGAACTTGTTGACTCCTGTTGCCAACCTGAAATTGGGGGGGATAACTGCGGCTCTGATAGCTCTGCTGAAACATTCAGGACCAGAAACATGTACTCGACTGCTCGTGGGTACATCTCTGTCGAGTGCGCCTCGATGGGCTCTGTTCCGGTCGACCAACCCTTGCACGATAATGGATCGCGCGTCGAAGCCTGGCTCTCTGGGATCAACTGGAACCCTACGCCCCGTACTGTACTGACGCCTATCATCTGGCTGCCGAGCGTAAGACCCACCCCTCGGAGGGGAATAGGGCACTCGACGCCTATCATCTCGGTCGAGTCTGTCGCCATATTGATCTCGCCGATTCTCACGCCCTTCGCGCCGCGGAGGCGATCTGGGGTGTGAGCTGACTGAACCGTATTCACAGTGACAGATCGACTGTGAATTCTGTTGCGCGACTGAGACACGGCTGAATTCTGATCTCCTGCTACCCGGAGCAGATCCCTGATCTGCAGCAAACCTCTGCCAGCTTCCGACTGCGAAGGCTGAATGGACTCTGCTATACGGGTCGCAGCTGCTAAATTCTGAATTGGAGTTCGATATACCTGAGTCGGCGGGAAGAGTTGACGTCGACTGGTGTCGGGAACTCGTTGCCGCGCGCGCTCGTCGAGTGCTCGCTGAAGGTTCTCCAGTCGAGTGCGCTCGGCCAAATTGGCCAGACGCGCCTCCTCCAAGGCACGAGCCTCGGGGGTTTCTCCTGCGATGGGAATTCGCAGGGGATCCTCGTTCCTGCGGCGAAGCTCTTCTCTTTGCAGAGAGTCGAGTGGCTCGGGCTGGTACTCTTCGTAGCCTCGTGCAGGGTCGCCGCCGTCACCTGCTCCACCACCACGGGCGAAGCCAGGAGGGCTGTGGGGCCCGTCGACCATCAAGATTTCCGCCGCTGGATTACTGCTTCCGCACTCGGATGCAGTCTCTACGGAGCCAGTCGACTGATCGAACAAGCCGTAGAGAGATTCGTTGGGCTCGATTGCCGCAACTTGGGTAGTAGCCGATTGGCGAGCCACTGCGTGACTCACCCATCGCTGAAGCCTCGACCGGCCTGAGCGCTTGCGCTGGCGGGAGACCGGGAGGGTGGATGATGGAGGAGCCGACCGATACTGGGTCGACGGTTGCCGCAGCAGAACGCCGCGGACACATGCGCGAAAATGCGTCGCACCGCGGACGGGGAGCGCGTCTACGTCGAGTGGAGCCTCCTGGAGCCATGCGGAGTCGTCGGCGATGAAGGTGAGAGCGCCGAGACGGATCTCTTGACCCTCGACCAAAACTCCAGCAGACACCATGATGAAAGTACTCGGAAGAATCGCAACTTCTCCACAAAATCGCTAAAACACCTGCCCCACGGTGGGCGCCAACTGTCGTGGTTCTAAGCCTGACAGTAGAGTGGGGGGTAGGTATGGAGAGGCAAGGTCCTAGCTATGGAGAGGTTGTAAGCACAAAGGATGTACGAGTTCAGGCCCTTCTCGGAAGAAGTAACAGCCCTACGTCTCGGAGCCCGGAGGCGGTCGAGTGGATTATGAATGTATGAATTACAAGGTGCCGAACCCTTCTGCCTGTGGAGGGGGGTGGCTTATATAGAGTACGCCAGGACCCCAGCCAGCCCACGTAGGAGAGGGTTTAAGGTGAGTTAAGTCTGGGGCGTTACTGGTAACGCCCCACATAAAGTGCCTTTACTATCATAAAGTCTACTTGATTACAGGCCGTTGCAGTGCAGAGTGCCTCTTGACCTCCTGGTGGTCGAGTGAGTCTTCGTGGTCGAGTCCTTCAGACCAGTCGAGTGAGTCCTCGTTGGTCGACTGGAAGGCGACCTCTTCTAAGGATGTCCTAGGGTAAGTTACTTGGATCAGGTCCATGATCCTACCCTAGGTACACAACCCCATCAGGGAGATCATCCTTGGGCGGGCTACAGGGTTGTATTCGGCGTTAGAAGACACTATGCGACAAAAGAGAAATCATGAGTTATTATGGAGTCCGGACACTTACAATCTCGCCAGGGACTTGGCCCTTGAGGGCCACTCCTCTTCGCCGTCTCCGGCGTTGGTGGAGTAGTCCGGAGGAAGGGTCCTTCCCTTCTTGGACCCTCCGGCCTCCCCAGTTGGGGAGGCCTTCCTTTTCTTCTCTTCCCCCGTTGGGGAAGAAGTTTCTTTTTTCTCCTCCTCGTCTTCGCGGGAGGAGTCCGCCTCGGAGTCATCAGATGATGAGTCTGATAACACCAGATGACGGGAACTCGAAAGAGTTCCCGTGGCCTTCTTCTTGGCCTTCTTCTCCGGCACCATGTGAGGTGCCGGAACCAGCAGCCCCGTTAAGCGGGCGTCCGCTGGGTCTTCTGGCAAAGGAGCCGGACAGTTAGTCTGCCCGGCCTTCTTCAGCCAGTCCTGTCAAAGGAGAGGGAGTTTAGATCCCACATAGAGTCAAACTATGGAAAGCAAGTGTCCCGTAAAGGATGATATAGCTTACCTCGCCAGCCTGATGCTGCGAGCTGAATCCGCAATCTTCGGTGGAGGATGCGGGAGCCTCGGCGCCCTTGAATAGCACCCTCCAGGCCTCTTCGTACATAGTGTCGAAGAGCCTGCTCAAGGTCTGGTGTTGCGCCGGATCGAACTCCCACAAATTGAAAGCTCGTTGTTGGCACGGGAGAATCCGGCGGATGAGCATGACCTGGACTACGTTGACAAGCTTGAGCTTCTTGTTCACTAGCTTTTGGACGCAGGCTTGGAGTCCGGTCAGCTCCTCCGAATCGCCCCATGTCAGGCCCTTCTCTTTTCAGGAGGTGAGCCGTGTGGGGATACCATATCTGAATTCGGGGGCCGCTGCCCATTCAGGGTCACGCGGCTCGATGATGTAGAACCACCCTGATTGCCACCCTTTGATGGTTTCCACGAAGGCGCCTTCGAGCCATGTGACGTTGGGCATCTTGCCCACCATGGCGCCTCCGCACTCCGCTTGGCGGCCGCCCACTACCTTCGGCTTGACATTAAAAGTCTTCAATCATAAGCCGAAGTGGGGCTGGATGCAGAGGAAGGCCTCACACACGACGATGAACGCCGAGATGTTGAGGATAAAATTCGGGGCCAGATCATGTAAATCCAGGCCGTAGTAGAACATGAGCCCCCGGACAAATGGGTGGAGTGGGAGATCCAGTCCGCGGAGGAAATGGGGAAGGAATACCATCCTCTCATGGGGCCTGGGAGTGGGGACGAGTTGCCCCTCGTCCGGAAGCCGGTGCGCAATGTCGTTGTGCAGGTGTCCGGCTTTTCGCAACCTTTTGACGTGCCCCTCCGTAATGGAGGAGGCCATCCACTTGCCTCCCACTTCGGACATGGTTGGAGAAGGTCGAGGCGAGATGTGCGGGCTTGGGCGCTGGAGCTCGAGTGCGCGGAAATGGATAAGCAAAGGAGGAAGAAGGCGTAGGTAAAAAGGTGGATCCTTATCCCCTTATATGGACGGACGAAAGTATGCGTCCCCACTAGCCTGATAAAACTCGCTTGTCTCCCAAGCTCCGTAATCAATGGCGCGGTTGGGTTACCCACGCCCGTATTGATGAGAATCCCGGAATAAGGGGACACGATCTCTGTTTTGACAAGACGTGCCAAGGAAACCGCTTCGCTAAACGCGCTGAGGTGGAACAATAAAAATGATTCGAGTAAAGGCTTGGCCGTGGTGTGACGTCATGCCACGAAATACGTCAGCAGATTGAACTTATGTGAATATTATTCTCTCTACGGTGGAATCTGGAATTTATTTTGCAGAGCCGGACACTATCCTAGTGTTCAAAATCTTCTATGGATTATTCGGAGAAGGAACCCGCCTTGCAATGCCGAAGACAATATGCGCGCCGGACTCGTCGTCATTCAAGCCTGGTTCAGGGGCTACTGAGGGAGTCCTGGACTAGGGGGTGTCCGGATAGCTGAACTATCATCATCGGCCGAACTCCAAGACTATGAAGATACAAGATTGAAGACTTCATCCCGTGTCCGGATGGGACTTTCCTTGGCGTGGAAGGCAAGCTTGGCAATACGGATATGTAGATCTCCTACCATTGTAACCGACTCTGTGTAACCCTAGCCCTCTCCGGTGTCTATATAAACCGGAGGATTTTAGTCCGTAGGACGAACAACAATCATACCATAGGCTAGCTTCTAGGGTTTAGCCTCCTTGATCTCGTGGTAGATCTACTCTTGTACTACCCATATCATCAATATTAATCAAGCAGGACGTAGGGTTTTACCTCCATCGAGAGGGCCCGAACCTGGGTAAAAACATCGTGTCCCTTGTCTCCTGTTACCATCCGCCTAGACGCACAGTTCGGGACCCCCTACCCGAGATCCGCCGGCTTTGACACCGACAGGGCCCTTCGGCTGTGCGGTAGGTGGGGGCGTTTCGGTCAAAGTTGTCAAAACGCGACCAACCCGATGCCCCCATCCTAGCACGGGAAGACTTCGTCGTTAAGTTAACCAGGCATTGGAAGGGTCTTCGAATCCCACAAAGGGAGGAATACGTCTGGGGAGAGATTAGTTGGGGCTCCTCGGATGTCCGAGGTATAATATTCCAACAAAATTCTGGTTGCTTTGGAGATAGGCACATTGAAAAGTCGTTGAACCAGTTTCCAAGGCCGAAGTTTGAGGATGATGAACAACTTGAAGAGGCTGAGCAGTGTCCTCGGCTTGAAGACCGGTTCGGGGTCTACTGATGGTGTCCTGGATATGGCTGGGCCGAGGACCCCAAAACCACCAACCAGTGAGCAGCGTTAGTCAAGCATCATGAAGTAATCTAGATGGGATCCTCCAAAGATTTGTCGCACACTCCAAGGCACAAATGTGATACTTGGCATGTTTATTCCCAAATGTAACCAACCTAGGTGTAACCCTAGGTATCCCGGGTGTCTATACAAGCCAAGGGCTTCAGACCACAGAGGTAGATTCATGCATACATACAATCTCGAGTTAGATCAACCTTAAGTCTGTACGCCATCCACAATGCAATAAAATACAATACATCCTTTTGAACAGTCCGGTGAACGTTCATGGTAGAGAAGTTCTAATAATTTTAAATTCATCTCAATTTGTTGATGTTAATTACTACTAAACTTGCAGTCAAAAGAAACGTGCCATCTTACTGAATGTTAATCAACTTGGTATCCTTTTATTTTTCTTTAATAATTATTCTAATTTGGACAGGCCGGTGAACGCAAGGGCATATTTTATAGTCTCAATCTCAACTATTAAAGGGGAGTTGGTAATTGTACGTTGGCGCGGGCCACCTCCCTTGATGAAAATTTGGACCAAATTTTAAATCCAAACAATTTCGGATAACCAGCCTAGCTAAGGTGTTCCCGTGAAGCCTTGACCATTGAATATGCATGTCCCCTTGACGCCCTAGTGAAAGAATAACTCTGCAGATCGATAAGCTTTTCAGAAACAAAGAAAAAACCTTATATGGAACTCATTAAAAAATTCTTTTGTTCCGAACAAGGGCATGCTTTGCTTTCCCAGAGATGGCACGACGCCAGGCAGTGCCAAGAACAGTACATGAATTGAAACGCCCGATCGCCACAAGATCCAAAAGGCTTTGCGCCAAGGCACCCCGGCCCGACTACAAAGCAGTACGTACAAACCCACGGCGACGAAGACTCCGAAGCTCGAACCACTTCCATTCCCACCACCGCCCGCCTCCCGTCAACGCGAGGAGCGAGGGAGCGCGGCAGCCGCCGGGCCGGAGGAAAGCGCGTCATCCACTGCGACGTCGAGCCGGCGCCGCGGGATGCCGAAGCTGGCCGTCGCCGCCTTCCTGGCGCTCCTGGGCCTCCACTTCCTACCAGCCACCCACTTTCGCCACCTAGACAGCCGCGACCATGGCCGCACCTGGGTCCCCTTGGATCCCTCGTGCCACCCCCAGGCCCAGGTACTGCTGCCGCCATGTTTCGCCGTCCCGTCTGGCTCCCCGGCTCTCTAGAGCTCCCTGTTATCTGTATTCTCTGTATATTTCTCGTATGCATATGATATTACTAGAGCTGGGATTATTTTCCCGCCGGCAGGATCTGTCCCACGAGGCTACAAGCGTAGATGTCTTCTCCTGGATAAGCTGTCTGGATCTTCGTACTCTTGCTGTGCTCACAAACTCCACCCTGTCCAGCTCAAGGTGCAGCTTCTGCGTTTCACTTCACGTGTATTTCAGCAATTTTGTTACAAGGAAATTGGCACAATAACACAATTCAACCTTAACTACAGAATATTCTGCAACTGATATACAAGAATTTTGTTCTGCATGATGAAGCTTCATGATTTTTTTATTCTATTTTAAAAAAGGAGGATTACCTCCGACCTGATGCATGCAGCCCCTTTATTAAACAAAGTGACCAAAAAGTTTGTAATCCAGAACAAGCTCACACAGAGCTGAACAAAAAAGTATAAAGTGGCACAACCGACGAAAGTAGAATGAGTTGACTAAACACATATCCTATTACTGGACCGTCATCCAAACCGGTTGTCTGAATTACTTGCATGAAGCTTCATGATTACTTGCATGTAATATCAAGTGACAAACCCCATGTTGTATAAAAGTGATAACCCTTAATTTGGTATCGGATTGTTTCACCTATGTGGTCTAGTGATATAGTACTAGAACTTATGCCGTGTCTTGTCTTCCAAGTACTTTTTGAGTGGTGCCTTATATGGTCATCGTGTTTCCTTTTCCTTCTTTGGCAGCCATCCGCATGATGTATCCTTCAATTTCTTGATACCTGAAGGAGGCAAGGATCAATTGCCCTACTACAAGCTAAAATCAGCACTACCAGCTGATTCAAATATTACTTTTACTAGGTGACCACACAGATTAAAATGCTCATTTATTGTTGGAATTCCAGTGTCCTCATACTTATTACCTCTTCAGCCAAAAGCAAATCACGGACAAGCTAAATATTACCACTCCAGAAGGAAACTTTCTTTGGGCAGTCCGCAATGAATTGTCACCAATCATTATCACAACAACTCAACTCTCGCGAAAGAGATATGTTTATATCTCAGAAGACTCAATCATAAAGGTACTATATGCATATGTCTTATGTATTTATTCAAACCTGTTACGGAACTTCCCAAGAAAGAACCATTTATCCCATTAAGACCTTTTCTGCCAGAGTATAGGTTCTATTCTGTTGCTGGTTCGCTCTCTCAATCATCTAAGCTGTCATAGTGAGTAGTAACTGTTAATAGTTTAGATAGAATGCCCCAATTGCACATCAAAAATTTATTGGGAGAAGTTTGTATGGACCATTTGCATTAGTACTGTTAATGATTGAAAATTTTCCAGTCTTTAATTTGCACGAAACAGATTTACCCATATTTTTGAAGATATCAGATCAATCAACAGAATAGACCTGCTTATTGTAAGTGACTCATTTTTTTGCTGGCTATTAATAGGATCATATTTCCAGGGTTATAAGGCATAGGTCCATGGAACATTTTGAGCATGCAAATCCAATTCTGCAACACAAAGCATAATCTATCACGTCCAAGTATACACAAAGCAAGCATTTTCTTAGTATCTTCGCATTACCTTATGTGTAACATCACTCTCCTACCCAGGGAAAAATTGAAGACCTTGTTCGCATTGATTTAGGCAGTTATGCCATCGGTGCTGCTGAAGATTGTAGCAAGCGCCTTGGTGATTACATCAGTATGGATGTTCTGAATGCTGTTCAAAGAATGGCTCCAAAAGGTTTGGTATATGAACCTTATGACAAGAACGCGTGCTTACTTGATTTTGATGTGCTTCTGGTGGAGCCACATAATCTAAAGAGGAATCTGATTCCATCTATCGCATTCTGGTCTAAGGTTGTCGACGTAGCTAATCAAAGGTCAGTGATCCAAAATGTGTTCCGGGCAAACATATCCATCATCCGCATAAATTAGAAAAATCATATTCACCTAGGTATATTATAACACCATTTCCGATACATCCATTTTCAGGGACAGAATCAGGTTGGGAATGACTATAGCCTTCTATAAAAATTATCTAAAGCTTCCAACAAATTGGAAGCGTGCAAATGCTAACACAGATATTGTCTACTACGATGGACCCAAGAATGTTTGCTCTGAAGATGACGGACAGCATCAAGAAAAAGGCTCCGGCAAGACCTGGCAGCAGTACCTTGGTCAGAAGTCTGAAGCCATACTGAGCACCTGAAATAAGATGTCACTTCCTCCTATGTTCTCCATTGTGCGTTAGTGAAAGATCAGCATTTGGGATAGGGTTTCAGCCTTTCGGGTGTAGTACAAGATATATGATGTTGGTTACCTATTTACCTATTGCACATACAAGTGAAAGATCTCGCACGTGCGCGTGGGCTTGTGTGTGTTTTCCAAATGCTCACTAAAATATTGTACGGTAGACTGATTCCTTTCAGCCAAGCCAAAAGTATGTCTTTTTTGTAGAAAAATAATTTAAAAGCATAAGCTTGCTTTGATCTACAATTTTTTCCATTTCGAAATGTTGAATCAAATGTGCATTCTGCACAGGAAATATTGCATTCGAGCTGGCCTGCTCGTGGGATGGCACGGCTAAGTAGGGCATCCGGTTTAGGAGATGATGGCGTAGTCCACGCCCGCACAATCTGTCTCATGGGATGGCACGAACCCAAAGGACCGCTGTCGGTGGTTCACATCGGCCGTTTAGGGCCTTCTCTCTGTGCTGAAGAATAAAAGGAAGGAAGGAATAGAAAAGTTGTGCAGGGTTACACAGTACAATTTTTTTTTCTCTTTCTGCACTTTGTGTGTCTTCTCTCTGATGATCGCTGGCGAGCTGAGGGCGGGGTCTGTTAGCCAGTTTCAGGGTGAACAAATAGTGGAGTGTATGTAGTTGTAAAATATTTATTGATTTTTGAGACAATCCTGCAAAGCTTTTTTGTATGATGTCACAATGTTTGCAGGGACGAAACGAAGGTCATCAGGTTGACCAAACCAGACATGGCGTCCAGTCCCCAAATATATAAAGCATGCTTTGCTAGATTATGAGTCTCGAAATTCGAGCTCCTGAACTCACGAACAAAATTACACAGAGTAAAAGCACTACAATGCTCTATTAGTTCATGTATAATTGCTCCATAGCTAGATGCGCTGCGGTTCTCGATGTCTTCAACCACCACGTTACAGTATGAGACGACATGTATCCTTCTGCAGTTTAGATCGCGGCAAGTGTGAGGGCCTCCTGGTAGCTAGTACCTCAAGAGTTGTAAAATTTTGCTAATTTGGGATTATCCATTCGGCCGATCAGCCAGAGGATGGATGAGACAAACGGCCGATCAGCCCATGTGATTGTGAGCAGTCCATCTTCTTCCCATCCTCCCTCCTCCTCCTCCTCTCTTCTCCTACCCACAGAAGGCCAACACCTGCTATTTCCGCTGCCATCGTATGGCCGTGCTGTAGTCTTGCCGCTAGCTGCGGGCCCGGCCTCCGCAGCGGAAATATTGCTATGCTTTCGTATGGATTGGATGTACTCGGATATATACAGTGTATTCAGTCACTATGTAATGGCGATGAGTAGTGCACACCATAGTATACTATACACGGGAATTCACTTTGACTCATAAGTGTATATGCAACCATTTTCTAAATATATATTTTAAAAAGTTAAAAAAAATCGAGAAAAAAATCCCGCGTGTAAATCCAGACATTATACATGCGTGCACCAAGTTTCGATAAAAATGACATCTTTTGTGGCTTGTGTAAAAAAACACAATTTTCGATGCTTGATAGCAGCTATCACGAGGCATTTTTTTATATTTTTTACACGTGCGACAAAAAGAGTCCTTTTTCACCGAAAATTTATGTGGGAACTGCGAACATAGGATGCCCCGATGTACACGTGGGATTTTTTTTCTTGATTTTTTATTTTTACATTTGAAATGTGTTTTTGTACATATTTCATAATATGTGTATCTACAGCTAGGAGCCAAAATGCCATATTAATATCTCCTCTCCTGGATATAGAATTACCAGTTACATCTAGATACATCCATTTCTACGACAAATAATTCCGAACGGAGTAAGTACATGCATGCAGTACTGATTTAGTTGAGAGCGCAGTCTCCCTCCTGCGTTTTCCCTCTGTAGTGTCTGCCATGTCCCATCGGATGAGTCGTTCGTTTTCCCTCTTCCTTCCGTTTGACTCGGCGTCTGGTTGGATTTCCGGAATAAGCTAACTATGGAGCAACTTATTTTAGATTATTCTAGAGGCCAGCAAAAGAACCAACCTTTACTTCAGGCCAGCGGCCTCAGCGGAAATGGCACCGTGTGCGTGATCCAGCTTGGAGTTACTAGCAGGAAGCAACACCCCTTCCAGTCTCTAATCACTGCTCCGGCAGCCCCCTCCATAGTGTCAATTTGAAAAGATGCGCATCGACGTTGACCATAACATGCTTGATTAAATAGCATGAACATCGTCATATATAGCTGTGTGCTTCAGTAGTAGAAGAACATCGGTAGTCAACACACTGTTGAGCGGGCCGGGTTGGCCGAGCGGCAGCGGTAGGTAGGGTGGTACGCACCTTGCGGCCGGTCACATTCATGCCCGCTCATACACGTAGACGAACGGGCCAACGAAACACGGAGCTCCTGTAGAACGATCCAAAAACAATTCCCCACAGCATGCATGTTCATTTCTTCCTCCAAACATTAGCACTGATCTTGCATGTTCTTCACTCAATAAAATGAAAAACGAACAAGGAGCTTGCAAGGAAGCTTCCTCGACCTTTCATATATAACATAACATAAAAAAATTTCTCTTCGTCGCTCGACCGGTGTAATGATCAAGCCAAAGCGCCTCCAACGCCAATGCCTTGCCAACTGGACCAACTAATTCTAGATACATCTCTATTTTGATGACAAGTATTTTCGGACGGAAGGAGTAGATTGGAAGGCCAATCCACGAGCACAGTAAATTGTTCATCATCACTGGTTGGTGATCGATCCGACTATGTTGTATCTCACTTACCATTTTTGTGTTTCTTTTTGTTTACTAAAACAATCCCAGAAATAGCATTTGTCTCCTTTGGAGGAATATGACGCTGTTCATAAGTTGACTATTCGATCATACTAAGAGTGTATGCAGTTGTAAAGTTTTGCTATTCCCTCCTTGCCACAAGGTAAGACGTTTTTGTTAGATTGTTTGTGGACGCAGTGAGCAGTTTTTTTTTTTTTTGAGACAAGAGAGTGAGTAGTATGTAATTTGGAGTGATACATTCGGCCGATCAGCCAGCCAACGGACGGACACCACCCACGGTGCAAATGCAATGAGCAGCCCAATCGATGGATGAGACAAATGATCCATCATCTGATTGAGAGTCCCCCGCTAGGGTTCCTCCCCGTCGCCGGCGGGCCCTAGGCCGCCGCCGCCGCCCGCCCGCCACGCTCCCCCACGCCCGCTCCTGTTCCCCCGTTTCCGCCGCCGCTCCGCGCGAGCGCGGGCGCTCCGCCCCGCCCCTCCTCCCCCTTTCCACTCCTCCTCGTCCAGCCGCCTCCGCCGTCTCCCCGGGAGGCAGCCGGGGCGGCGCGCGCCCCCGTCCCTCCTCGTCCGCCCCCTTCGTCCCTCCCCCCCGCCGCCGCCGGCGGGCGCGGATCGACCGGGTGGTGTCGGCGGCGGCGGGTCGTTCCTTCCCCGCGCGTGCTCCTCCTTCCCGGGGTGGGGGGACGCGGCGGTGCTGCTCGGCCGGTGGCGGTCCGGCGGCCTGGTGCGGTGGCCGGTGGCGCTCGCCATGGTGGTGCCGCCTCTTGGCGGCATGGCGGTCCGGTGGTGTTGGTCGACCGGTGGCTTGCCCCCGGCCCAGATCTGGGCCCGTAGGGTCCCGTTTGGGTCCTTGCGGGTCGTCTCCGGCGTGACCGTAACGCCCTCTGTATGGGGAGGCAGGGGAGCGGCTTGGACTGGGTCAGTGATGCCGGCGGCATGCCAGCTGCTGCGCGGAGGCGGGAGTTGTCCGGGCCTTTGAGGGCCCGGCCGGGCCTGTGGGGCCACGGGCCCAGTAGGCTCCTGCTATGACGTCCGGACGGCTACCGTCGTGGACGGTGGAGGTGGGGCCCTCCCGTATGCCGACGGTGCTGCTGCACTAGTTCCGGCTCCTCTTCTTCGTTGTGCAGGCCATCTTTGCGGTGTTGTGGTGAGACAGCGTGGGAAGCTTCGTGCCCGTGTTGACGCTGGGTGGTGGTCGGTTTGGTGGCGAGCTCCGAAGTGCCTGAGGTAGAGGATGGGATCGGGAGAAATCCCTGTTGGTTTGGCCGACACCAATGCAGTGGCGCTTGAGGGTGCCGGCCGACCTTCCTGGAGGGCGTCGGGGCTACCCTTCCTCTCTCCTCGCTGCGTACCGGGGGAAACCCTTGGCAGCAGCGTCGTCATCGTCGCATTCCTTCTTGGAGGTGGTGCTTGGTACCGACGCTTCGAAGTCTCGGAGCTTGGTGGGCGATCTCCGGTGGACGCAGCGGTCGCGAGGCTTCGTCGTTTTTTGTCGATCTGCCGTTATCGGCATTTGTTTCTTTTCCTTTTCTTTTTCTTTTCTTTTGGGCGTGCTTGTGCTGCTTCCGCCCCAGCATCTATCGTTGGATGTATCGGATGGTTGCTTTGGAATACAAAGCGGAGGAAACCCTTTTTGGTCATGGACGAGACAAATAGGAGGAGGCCAGGCCCACCCATGTGATTGTGAGCAGTGCATCTCCCATCGCTCTCCTTCTCTCCCACCCATCACCCAAAGTGTGCACACTATTCCTTTGGGTCCATGCGATGCTGCTGTCTCGCGGGAACCACGCACCGTCCCGAGGCCCAGCCTCCGCATCGGAAATATACAGTGCGGTGATGTATAACCAGGCCCTGACACTGCAGTGCTTCTTTTTCTGAGTTGTTATGGATGAACTCGGGTATGTACAATGTACGTACTCACTATGTAATGGCGATCAAAATATACAGTATATGGTAGTACTCCTCTGTTTTGTACTATATAGCAAGAAAAAGTATACATACATATATATCAATCAAGATGGAATAGCAAGGAACGATCGGGCACGCCACGTAGGAACCTTTTTTATTGCGACAACTTCTACTACGAGGAGTTTCTGATGGCTTCCTCAATCTAAGATGTTGTGCCAACTTTCTACTACGAGGAGTTCATCTCGTGCAGTGGAGGTAAGCCAAGTTATCAAGAATTAATTGGAGATAAGAATTTCTCAATACTTATTGATGAGGCTAGAGATTGCTCAATAAAGGAGCAAACGGCGGTGATTGTGAGGTAATGCATACCACATTGTAGCATTTTTTTAAATTGTACTATTAATGTTTACTAATCTTATTTCTTGTTGCATGTAGATTGGCAAATATGCACGGCAACCCCCTCCACTGACACGGCAAATATGCATACTCATTTTTCGGGCGCAGATGAGTGAAATGTGTTTTTTGAAATGAATAAAATCTGTTTTTAATACCAATTTCACTCAATTGAAATAAAAATAGTTGCACTCATCTCAAAACCTTAGTTCACTCTTTCCATTAAGCATATCTCACTCATCTAAATACCGATTTAACTTGATTCACAAAATAGATTTCACTCAGTACGAAAATATACTTCACTAATTCAAAAAAGGCATTTTCTATCAAAACAAAAAAAAATAGTCATTTCGAAAACTGATTTCACTCATTTAAAAAAGAACGGATTGAAACAAGAAAAAACAAATTAGTTGAAATATATCTAAAAGTGGTCTTGTTCTAAAGCTTTTTGTGCCAAGACTTCAAATTATATAAAAAGCTTCAAAATCAGTGTCACCTCTGCATTCGAACTCTCTTCTCTCTTCCAAACAAACCCATCATCTTATTCCACCTTAAATGTAACTGTCTGGCTTAATAGGAATGATAGACTACTCATATCAACGAGGAATTTCTTCTTTTTTGGGCCCATTCGCAATGAACCTCAAAGTTAAGCGTGCTTGGCTTATAACAATTTGAGGGTGAGTGACCAACTAGAAAATTGATCAAAAGTGTGCATGAGCGAGGACAAAGTCCGCAGGAAAGAAATATCAACATTCACAATTGAAAAGCAATATCATTAGATGCGTGATGAAATTGTGTTTTGTATTGTATCAGTTTAGTATTGTAGATATTGATATCATAAATATAAATTTGGTCAAACTTTACGAAATTCGACTGCAGAAAAATCTTATACGTGGAGTATAAAGGAAAGAAGGACAAATCTTATACGTGGAGTACATGGATCAGGATCTTTGTATTCATCGCACAATGATCAAAAAGCTAACTTTAGTACGTGAAGTGGTTTTGAAAAAAAATTGCTCCCTCTGTCCCTTAATGTAAGATGATTTTGCTTCAACTTGAACTGCAAAAAGTTTTATATTGAAGGACAGAGGTAGTATAACCGTTGCTTAGCCGAGGCGTTAGCGGCCGCGTGCAAGGCGACAGATTCGTTAAATAAGCATTGACAGACGTGGTGATGTGTACGTGCAACGGTGCGAGTGCAATCAGCTCGGCCACAGCCGATATGATCAGACAAATGGAGGCAGCATGCAACTGTAGTAGTACGTGGGTGGCACTGTACTTAGCTATGGAGTACTTGCTTAATTTGGCCCCCTCTCCTGCCTGCCAGAATGGAAACCCGGCATGCACTGCCACTGTACCACAGCATACGATCGTCTACCTCACTGATCTCCATCAGTGTGCACATGCATGCATGCGTGTCTGTGACTAATAACCAAATAAAATTAGACAAACAGACATAGACAGAGTGCTAATATATACTACTCCCTCCAATTCTAAATAAAGTCCTTTTTAGAGATTCCAGTATAGACTACATGCGAAGCAAAATGAACGATTCTTACGTTTTAAAATGCGTCTATGTATATTCGTATGTAGTTTTTATTGAAATCTCTAGAAGGACAGCATACAGATGATGCCTGGCTCGATCGATGATGCCCGACATGTGTCCCTCGGTCCCTCCCGCTCTGCGTTTCTCCACGTCGGATCCTGCCACCCTGTCTGCGACAATCACTTCCCTTCCGACTCGGCGTTGGCCGGGCCCCTTGACGAACGTCATGATTCCAGTAGCTCATACCCTATCCATTCATCGATATAAATATATATGGCATCGACCGGTCAGGAGGGACATGATCGAGCTGCACGCCGGCCATTCCACACACACTTCAGCTACGCCGGAGGCCGGAGCTGAGATCGAGCGCCAAGGTTGAGTTTCAGAGGTTTCATATGGCTGCAGTGCCAGGGCACCACGTCAACAACTCCACGGCCGCTGCCCTGCTGTTGGCCGAAAAAGAAAGGCTCGTGAGCTCCATCGCGGGACTATTTCCCGCCGCCGGGAGCGTCCATGCCGCCACCATCGCCGCCGTCAGAGACTTCCTCATCCATTTCCGCGGCGACGCAGGAATAATCCCCTGGGTTCGCATCTACGATGCATTCCCGGCTTGGCAGCAACAATGTAAGTAATTGAGTCCGCTCTTCCAGACGGACGGAACACGTGCATGCATTCTGGTTTGGGCCATCTCACACTCTTATCTCATCTCATCTCACTCATATCTTGGCCGCCCATGCACGTACGTACGCATGCATGCTTGCAGCAGGGCTCCTGGACGACCAAGAGTGGGACATGGACGCCGTGCTGGAGAGAGCCATGGTGATCTTCACACTCATCAACCCAGCGGGGCCCGGGATCATAAGCAGGAAGGCGTTGGGAGGTGGGACATGGAAGAGCACGGGTGCCGTCAAGATAGGGCGCGACGTCGTCCTCACCAAACTCTACTGCAAAAGGGCCAATTACAATATGCCATGCAGGGCCAGGGACGACGGGTTCACTGGTTTTGAGTTCCATCTCACCATGAACCACCAGGTACACACCTTACGTATGCTATATATGGTTGTTAACACTTAGTTAATCAATCTATTCAATCTCTATATATGCCCCGTATATAAATCTCATGTTAGTTAGTACCTTCCTCCGTCCGGGTCTATTGGCCCCCATCGAATTTGATCCTAAATTTGGCAAACAGAACATGTGATCTATGTAATACTTGACTCATAATGTATTAGTCAACTTTTATGTCAAAATTAGACTCAAATTCGGTGACGACTTGTATGCCCAGCAAGAGAAATCACACTTTGAGTCCAGCAATTAAGCACCTTTCTTTTCATAGAACTATATCTTTTGCTTTCAAACAGCACAGACTCAACTGTTGGCTCAGCCGTGTGTGTGAGTGGGTGCGGATGTGGGCTCAACCGCAACATCGAAATGAATCACCAATTTTAAGTTCAGATCCCTGGCCCAGCAAGTAAACAGCGGAGCCAAGCCCCAAACACTACTAAAACCGACTTTTTACAGTAATTCACTGATGCAGCTAAATTATATACCGACCTTCTCTGTTTCTTTTTGTTTGTAGCCTCAGTTTGCTATCTGTGTGTTGTATCCAACGGACTATCGTCACTGTGTTCGGGATTTGAGGCAGTACATCCATCAGGTAAAAATATCTCAGTATGCACGATTGTAAATAAATATAATTAACACGAAAAAATAGAAATTTATTCTTTTTAGTTTAGTTCGGCCCAAACCCTACTTAGCGCTTTGGGCGACAGTAATTGGGTACATAAAAACAAGCGCACACCCCCTTCTCCACTTGGGCTCAACTCATTTCACTTTATTTTCTTCCTTGACCGCATGTGACACTATTTCTGTTTTTTAAGCAACCCCAGCCGGTTTTGTGAAGCTTCTAGAAGCTTCCGACTGGTTTTTCTTTTGTTCTTTTTTGCCTTCCTAGACAGTTTTTTTCGGATTTTTTCTTTTTCTTTTCCATTTTTATTTTATTAAACTCGCAAAAAAATCAAATTCCTGAAAAAGTATTCAAAATCATGAAACTTTTTTCAAGATTGTGAACTTTTTCTTTTGAATCCATGGACCTTTTTCAAGTGCATGAATACATTCAAATCCACAAAAGTTTTCCACATTTACATTTTTTTCCAATTTCGTGAAATTTTTTCAAAATCGGTGAACTTTTTTTCCAAATCCTTGAACTTTTTCAAATTCCTTAACTATTTTTCAAAATCCATGATCTTTTTTAAATTTATGAACTACTTTTCAAAATCTTGAACTTTATTCTACATTCATGAACTTTTTTCATATCCACTAACTTTTCTTTGAACTCGTGAAATTTTTTATTCACAAATTTTTTTCCTCTTTTTTCATTTTTTGCATTTCGTCCAAATGTCAATGGTTGACTCGTGAACCGTTGACCAAGTGAACCATGCGGGGTAGATGCACCCTGGCGAGTGACCAGGTCGCCCATTTAATGGGCCGACCCATGAGTACAGGGATGTGAGCAATCAAGTCCCCGTAGTCATGGACAACCCGTGATTTTTCACCAGTTCATACTCTGCTATCCACTGTATTTCGGAACATAACAACTTGAGTTTGAACAGACCAGTTATGGCCATCCATCGAATCATTCCTACCGGGAAGCTCCACTGCCTGCACCTTTCGATGTTATTTCTGAGCTTCTTTTATCAGAAAATAACTCAATGCCCGAGGTACTACAATTAATATGCATCTTAGGTCTTGTTGAATTATCACATTTGTTTTCTCTGTCAGTGACCTAGATTAAGTGGACTGATTCAAGTATACAGTCTTTGTTTTGCAGCCGGTTCGTCTGTTCATAGTGCTAATATCTTAGCAAAGTAATATCATAAGTTTATAGGATCACGACCATATTTACCCATGATTACCATGTTCCAGTTGCCATATATACTGAAATCGAACTGACTTATATTATCATGTGTCTGCAGTCTGGTGGGCAACATTCTCATTCTGATTATATGTCAATCATGAATGACTTCCGCGATTTACTTTGATTGGGAATAGTAACATCCATGCTATTACTGCAGTCCAGGATGCGACGGTACGCTTCCTTTTGCTGCTGCAGTTAGTTGTAACATAGGATTGAGAACATCGCTTTTCACTATGACAAGTAATTTGGACTCGGATACAAATAAGACATAGTTGATCCTTCTGTGTTCTGTTCTCTTTGAGCTAAACCAACAGCTAATTTTGACCCGAAGGGAAGTATTTGCAGCAAAAACAATATCTCTGTATCACTGTTTTGAATTATGACGCTGAGGAAAGTTCTATTCCATTCCTAGGACAATGCTATATATACACATAACAACTTTGGTAGACAAGTATATGTCCGAGAGTGAAAGGTGCTCCAGCTTGCTTGCTTGTTCAAAACAGGCTTGCTTGACAGCCTTCCCTTTCCTTGTCTTGCTTGGATAGTTTAGGCATTTCCTTCCTCATTCACCAATCTATGTCCATGTTTATGATTTAGCTGTAATAAGATCAGGAATTTAGAGGGTCATGGGCATAACTGACACATATTGAAACCGAACTGATCTGCCTTATATTTCCCTTTGTTTTGCAGCCTGCTGGACGTCATTCTCGTGCTTAAGGCTTAAAAAAAATCATTCTCATGCTTATGAGACGTCAAGCCACAATTTCTACAGTCCTTATGGGAATCTTTGAGATCACGATATGCCATATAAGTAGTTATATATATCTTCATCGACCTAATTGTGATTTCTGAGCTATGATATTTTGGATAGTCTCGTTCAGTTTTTTGAACAATGTTATGTTTATAAGAGATTTGGTACGCAAGTATGTGTTTGGCATAAAATCACTTTACAAGGGAAGGTTTTTGAGGGAAGTGTTGAAGATGCTCTAAGGGCAACTCCAATGCGACACACCAAAGCGGACACAACAAAGACGTGTAGACGGACAACATTAGGGGAGTCGGTCATCCAACTGTATTTATCAAATCCAAGTCGCCGGGGTGAGGAAGGGCGTTGGAGAGTCAAGGCTAGATGGAGAGGAAGGCAATGGAGAGATAGACGGAGAGATGGCGCCGGGAAATCACGGGAGGGAGATGAGCCACTGGGATGGCCGTGGGAGGGATCACCGACGGGTGGTTTGGGAGAGAAAGCGAGACCTCGGGAGAAAAAAAAAAGAGAAAGGAAATGGGGGAGATGGGTTTTTTTAAGGAAAAGGATCCTTAAAATCCGTTATCTATTCCTTAAAATCTCTTTCCTAAAGGAAATTACACTAATTATATGGATCGGTTGATTTGGTAAGCTAGGAAAAGTAAATCATTCGTACATTAGGAAAGTGCTGGTTTGCAAGTAAAGAGTGGAGAGAAAAATAAATCAAATGAATAAAAAAAGGGATTTCTATTTGTGTGCCCCTTGTTCCTTAGTTGTGCTCAATTTTGTCCAAGCCAACTAACTTTCCTCACTTTTCCCCTCCCCACTCCACCATGTGCTCACAGAAGGACAAACAGACCATTTTCGTTGGGTCAAGCCCGTTGACCATTAGATGGATGAGTTCATGACGAGTGGGACCATTAAAAATGCTCATGTGTGGGGCATCTTAATATATTGACATGTCAACGGACCCTTGCTTAAGAACAAACCCACTTCGAATATCCTTTTTTTAGCCGGGTGAGGAGAAAATTCAAAACAAACACTAAAAATTTAAAAACATTCCAATTTTTTTGCATGGAAGACAATTTAGTGCCAGAGGTGCGCTCGAAATTTCAGATCATTTGGCCACATGAGTTGCTCTCGGCAAAAAAGAAAGATTCGGTCAGAAAAAAACATGAACGGTAAACTTCTTCATAGACTCCAACTTCGTCTTTTTTGCAGAGAGCTACTCACATGTCCAAATGATTTAAAATTTGGAGCGCACCTCACGCACCAAATTATCTTTCATCAGAAAAACATGTGGAAATTTTTGAATTTTTCTACTATTTTTTGTGAATTTTGTGCTCATGATGGGTGCAGCTGAGCTTGGGCACCGAATCACCTCGCCAGAATTCAAATTTATCTTTTTTACTGAGAGCTACTTGCATGTTCAAATGATTTGAAATTTGGAGTGTGCCTCACACACCAAATTATCTTCCATGAAAAAAAAGAATTGGATTTTTTTTTGAATTATTCTACTATTTTTTATGAATTCTCTGCTCATCGCGGGTGCAGCTGAGCTTGGGAACCGGATCACCTCATCCTCCTCTCTCTCTCTCTATTACATGTGGGACCAATAGAGCAAAGGGAAATAGGAAGAAAAAAGCTCCCTATATCTCTGGCCTTGTCGGCGGCCACTAGAAACGGCGGAGCTGGCTCCGTGGCTGGAGGCAGCCCATAGGCTCCCTCATCAAGGATGCTCTCCTCGCTCTTCTCTCTCTCGCTCGCTCTCTCTCGGACGCTCCCTCTTCCTCTCTACTATCTCCTCCCGGTGGAACCCAAGCGCTGGCTTGGTCGGAATCGCGCGCTCTTCTTCGACCACCCCGACGGATTGAGAGCACCTCGGAGACCGCCACACCATCCACTTCCATCCCCCTCAGTCATATGTGCTTTGATGTAGTGTAACAACCGAATCGATCGCTTCGTCCCCGACTTTGGCCGCCGCAATCTAAAAATAATTTTGAAATTTTGAAATTTTCAGATGAAATGGACCATATACATCATATTTCCATACAAGGTGGCGATATTTGGCACAAACGTGGAGCTTACCATGCCAAACAGGATTTCCAACGGGAGATTCCAAAATTTTATTATAAAAGTAAATAAATCATTTTCATGTGCCAATTTTTTTTTGTGAAGCAAGTACCAAAAATAAGGTTGAAAATTGAACTTTTACAATTTTCACATGAAATGGACCATATTGAAGGCCTACTGCCTACAGATCTTGAGTTTTTGAGCTTTTTTGGCTATATTCCATTGATTAAATGGATTTCTGGATATTTACCAAAAGTAATTCAAAATTGAACTACAAGTGTGTTATAGTTTGGTTATAAAAGGTGGAAAAATCATTTTAAGGTACTTAGGTAGGATTATATGCAGTATTCGCAAAAAAATTTAAATATTCAACCATTATCTATGAATAGCAATGTTGACAATATTGACCCCATTTTGCAAAAGGTGAAAGAAAATGAAAAAAGAGTCAAAAAATGTAATCAATTTGCATGGAGTCCTTTTATGTGTACTAACTTCCGGGAAAAAAATGATAAAGTAGGAATACAATGATTATTTTTGGAAAGTGTTCACAAAATGGACTACCATCTATGAAGGTTCATGGCTTTCAAGCCAAATTACCAAGTTCCTGCCTATATCCATGTCATATTTTGATATAAGGTGATGATATTTGGCACAAACATGGGGCTTACCATGCCAAACAAATTGCCAAAGGAGGATTTTAAAATTTTGTTATAAAAATAAATTGATCGTTTTCAAGTGCCAAAAATGATTTTTTTTTTGTGAAGCAAGTACCACAAATAAGATTGAAAATTGAACCTTTGCAATTTTCACATGAAATGGACCATATTGGAGGCCTACTACTGAAAGATCTTGAGTTTTTGACTTTTTTTTGCTATATTCCATTGATTAAATGAATTTCTGTACATTTACCAAATGTAATTCAAAATTGAACTACAAGTGTGTTATAGTTTGGTTACAAATGTAGTTGTAACAAGATAAAAAAATTTATAGGATCATGGATATAACCGACCCACGATTATCGTGTTTCAGTTGCCACGCATACTGAAATCAAACTGACCTTATATTTCCATTTCTTTGCATCCTGCTGGACATCATCCGCGCATTTACTAGACGTCAACACGGAACTTATTCTACAATCGTTATGGAGAGTTTTGAGGTCGCGCTATGTCATATGAGTAGTTGTATATATCTTCATCTCATTGTGATTTTTGAACTATATGATGTTTTGGATAATTATCTCTAGTTTTTTTTACCAATGATGTGTGTATAGGAGTTTTGCTAGGCAAGTATGTGTTTGGTAAAAAAAAAATGGGTCAAGAGTACAGGTCATGTATGATGTCGAATTGAGTCGATCAATGGAGTAAAATACACCCCTCGTCCCATAATGTTCACAAAATGGACTACCATCTATGAAGGTTCATGGCTTTCAAGCCAAATGACCAAGTTCCTAGCTATATCCATGTCATATTTTGATCTAAGGTGATGATATTTGGCACAACCATGAGGCTTACCATGCCAAACAAGATTGCCAAAGGAACACCTACACATCCAATACACAAAGAAGGAGTAGGGTTTTATACCTCACGGTGGCCAGAACCTAGGTAAAAATAGTTGCGTTCTCTGCTGATTCTGCTCTTTGTGCTTGTCCATTACCCTACCGAACCGCAAAGGGGCTAGATGGCCCCATAGATGGTCGTAAGCACAACATCTTTGACGCGCTGGGTAGTGGAGTCACTTGCGTGAACCTGAGTCAGCAGACTGCGCGTTGATTTCATTTGCTTCATCAACTTTCTCATCGGTGATGGCTCCCAAGAAGAAGGGCATCACGATGACAAATCCCTCAACTTCCAAGTTCCCTCACATGTATCTGCAGGAGGCGCGGGCAGCGTGGCTAATGCGGGCGGTGCGAACACTGCGGTTGGCACGTCCGGCGCAATAAAGTGCCAAGATGCTTTTCCCTTACTCCCACCATTCCTAAATATAAGCCCTTTTAGAGATTCCAATGCATACTATATATGGAGAAAAATGAGTGGATCGACACTCTAAAATATGTCTATACTAGTAGAATGCCCGTGCGTTGTCACGAGCGTTTGTAATATTTACTGAAGTTATATATGTAATATAACACAATGCATCTTAAACTTCACATGTATAGAAAAAATAGGCAGTAAAAATCGAATAATAACTGAATCTACTTCACTTGCAATGCAAGTTGTTGAAAAAAGATAATTTGACGATATGTACATAGAGAGTGATGATTGAACTAATAATCTGTTACGAATTAAGATTTCTAGATATGCTCAATATTTTCTCACACAATATCAACAATGTTGTTTCCAGCTTCATTAGCATGATAATTGAGTAAGTATAATAAAAAAACTTCTTCCTCAACTCATAATCACCCTACAGAAGCAATATATGTAGTTAGCACGAATATTTCACGAGGAAGGTCTAAAAATGTGCAACGGAGAATACTCACCATGAAAATCGAAGGAAGCAATTCTTTACCGTGTCACGAGAGCACAAAATCAGAAATAAAATAGCCAGACACATCCCTGCAATTGAATATATTAATATTACCTCTAATATAGTGATAACAAGAATAAGTGGTTGTATTTAAATGTTATGATAATGAAATATAAATTTACCTGTCCACTGGAACTTAAACATATATATAAATACATCTTTTGCGTATTATATAACAAAGAAGAACAATGCACCTCTTCTGGTTGCGTACACCTCGTTGAGTTTTTAGTCCGGTCCATCATCGCAACGTCGGTGCCTATGTCAGCGACACTTTCAAAGCATCATCCAAATCCATAAGTTTTTATGTGACCTACAAAAGTATAAACAGATATATTAAAACATCATGTATTTAAAATATATATCCATTGGTCATCTGCGAGAAATGAACGGTGCCTGTTTTTAACTAAGTGAGTAACATAGTGTTTTTGGTAGATTGAGTGCCATGCCGATTTTAATAACTTGTAGGCTCATATATAAATTACTTTTTGACGATTATTCTGGGAAATGTACTATCTAGGGTATGTGATATTCTAGCAGAAAAAATACGTTACATTCTCTAGAGAAAACAGCCGATTTTTCTAAAAATCAGATGCAGCCAACCTCTCTTTTGGTTCTTATCTTATGTTAAAAAGAAAAAACACAACTCACACGCACACATAGCCGAACGGCCTGGTTGTTAACTGCCATCCAGTCCAGTTGACGGATTAGTACGTGCAGGTAGACTCGTGAAGCCAACCGCCAAGAATTAGCCAAATGCCGATTGCGCTTGCGCACCAACCGCCGAGACTACAGTCCAATTCGTATGACAGGTAAAACCTGGTCCTAGAGAGACTCGTCAAGTCAACCAAAAAAACACTGGCGAGCATGCGGCGATGGCTTGTTGCATGAAATGGGGAGCCAACAAAACTTTCAGGACGTCCGTGACACATGTAGCAGCCTTTGACAGTTTGACATTAGGCATTTCTGACAATGCGTGTGCTCCATGTCATGTTAATATTTTATAAAAGCTTGACATATGGCGTGGTACAGGATGTCCTTTCCATATTCCAGTGAAACTTTGAGAAATTTCTGACAAGGTGTGTGCTGCCATTTCAAAGATTCAGTTGCCGCATCTCCCAAACAGAGATGCATATCAGCTAAAACGAATAAACTTGCATTACTTACTAGCTAAAACAAATAAGCATGCCTTACTAACAAATAAACAGACATATTACTAATTGACATTTTTTTTGTGATAAGACATTTTTGCACAAAAGTTGTCCTTTGGGCAGTTCCGGGAAGAGAATGTGTTTTGGTTCTGGACTTGCGGAGTATTTACACCGCACCTTACAAGCACATTGAATGTTGAGGTCTCTCTGGTTTACACATGAAATTATGCCATGGATTGGCTTGAGAGAGAAAATATGGATGTATGGCGTGTAAGCACTGCCCTATGAGCCGGATGTTGCAGCAGCAATATTGACCAAAAGAGGTATGATGCGGCCACCTACAGGCATAGACGGATGCATATAAGTATATTGCAGCTGGGTAGGGTGTGCAAACTAACAGAAGAAAAGAAGGCAAAAAAAAAAAGATGCACGAACCTTTCATCTGTTGGGCAGCGTGCGCATGAAGGCACCTTTCATGGGCTTGGAACCGTCTCGTGCGGGCCGATGACTGGCGCGCCGCAGGGTAGCGGGCTATGGACCGGGACTAGTTCATAAGCACACGTGTGTGTGGCTAGGTCACATGGACGTCCGGCAGCACGCAAGGATCGCAGAGGAATTGCAGACGCCGGCCGACACCGCTGACCGCAAGCGCCGTCCGTGGAACAGAAGCGTTGAAGGGCTACCCCATCAATTCATCTATCTTAGCGGTTCGTCAGGAAAAGAAATCATCTATATTTTTTTTGGCGGAAGGGACCCTAGACTACATTGAAATTAAATAGTGGTAGAACGCACCCAAGAAAAAAATTACAATCAGCACCCTGGGAACCAATCCAGCAACCACTAATGCGGGATGAGGGCGCGTCGCCGTCGCCGCCGCTCCCTCCCGGAGCAGGTGACAACCTTGATCATACGCACGGACTATTGAAGACGGGAAGTCATCATCCTCGGCCTTATAAGACCAGCGCGCCAGAGAAAGCCAGATCAGCAGAACATCCACCACTTGCATTGGCTTGAGGAACGACGAACATGTCGAGACACCATTACAGACCAGAATCGGCAGAACCAGAGTCCACGAACTACTTACACACTTGTACATGATCCATACGCACGAACCGGCGCCGGAATGAGCGCCACCACATGGGCTGCCACAACGACGAGGCAAGAGCACAAAAGCCACAACAAGGACAACTCCAACCAGTGGCGGAGCCAGCCAGCTCAAGGAGCCGGGGCAGAATCTTTACACAGCGATAGTGCCCAGCATTTGTCCAAGTAATTAGTGATACTAATCATGGTTTCTTTGTATTGTTTAGTGAAGGATGGCCGTAGCAGCCCGGGAAGCTGCCCCAGGTCGCCGGGAGCTAGCTCCGCCACTGACTCCAACGATGCCCCAACACCGATTGGCAAGCCAGCCGCCAGACCTGTCGTCGACCACCAATTTTTTCTTTCTACCTGCAAAAATAAAAATAAAAATGGTTGATCTTTTTCTAATCTATCTTCAATTCTCTACAAGCCTGTAATTCCTAGAGTTTGAATGTATTGATATTATTTTTGTTCGGTTCATAAACAAAAACAATCGTGAATTCTCATAATAGGAAGTATGATTCTGTTGTCGTTATATAATTAATCAAGTGGGCTAATGCTCGAGTTATATTATAACACATTTTCAAATTTTATTAGGGCCCCATTTTGCTTTCGCACCGTGTTCCGAATTTCAGGAGACGGCCCTGGTGAGGACCATGTATGTGATGGTTATTTGTGGTGTGGTTTCCGATTGGAACAAGAGAGAGGAGAGGGGGGATCATCCATATGAGAAGAGAGAGAGAAAAGAGAAGAGGACAACACAAAGACTTTTGGTTGCTCAAGTGGATGTCTGGAGTTCAGTGTATCTCCCTACTTTTGTCATCACTTTACCGAAAAACGGATGTCCAGACCGCTTCATGGACCGATAAAGGTCCCCACTGAATTGCAAAATTGAATAAAATATGTCCGGTCAGACAAATACCCAAAGTTTAACGGGTCTCCCTTAAAGATGCCTAAGTTTTACTGTTTCTATAGCAGCGCTCTGCATTAGTCGCGACAACGAGAAAAATAGCGGCGAAAGGAATATTGACTGGTGTATGAAACTACTGAGTCAGGCCCGCTCCATTCGGCGAGGGGCGTAGGAGCACATGCATCTGCATGCGCGCCGTGGCGTGGTGTTGGTGTCAGGGCTGAGACGGTAGTGTAGTGCGTGTAACCTGCCCATGGCACGGTCGTGTGGCATCGCTGGGACGGAACGGAGCCGTCCGTCAAATGTTGTACGTATGATATGACGAGCGAGCGTCCTTCAAAAGAGCTTTGGGAATTTCCCATTCTTCGCTGTGAAGCAAATGGAGTACCTCATGGACGCGTGCCTAATCTGCGCATGGACGCGTGGGCCGCCAGTATCAGCTGAGAAATACTACCGCTGCTTCTAGCTAGTACTACGTCACGCTTGATACGTCACGCACGAGCTGCATATATCGCCATGAGCACTGCTACATGGACAGTGGTCGGCGGCCGATTCCTACACGACAACAAATTGTAGCCACGTGTCCTCTGCGTTTCGCTGGGCTAGCTACAGCCATAGATCATGGATGTCGTGCGATTTTCGACCGCCAGCCGTCGTGTGTACAGTAGTTCCGTATCGCCGTATAGGAGCCAAACCGACACAGGCTAGCCAGTACGGAGTACGTACTAGTGTAACAGTGCACCTGGGGATCAGCGGTGTGTGTACACGGAGCAGCTCAACTAGCAACCTGGGGATCCTTTAGTTTTTACTGCTGTGCAGGTGGAGAGAGTTTCTGCTACACTGGCTTGGCTTTACGCAAACCCAAACTAGTGACACAAGGTGGCGTGGGGCGTGTAACGGCGTCAAGTGGCGGCTTTGCATCTGGTCGGGTGGGGCGTGTAACGGCGTCGCATTTCATTTATTTCATTCATCAAAAATCACCGGGGTCAGTTGGCTATCATACGATTAATTAGTTCAGTCTTAGCCACTTGTTGTGCGTAACAGTAGAACATCGCTAACAATGTATACGGACCCAAGTACTCCCTCCGCCTAAAATTCTTGTCTTAAATTTATCTACATACACATGTCTATTCACATTTTAGTGTTAGATACCCTCAGCTCTCGTGCCCCCTCTTTGTGGCCGGACCTCGGAGACCATCCCCGTGAACGCAGTTGTCTCATGGCAACGACCCTACGAAGCAGGTTCACCCTTTTGAGCCAGTGGTTCGCCGGAGTCAGGTCCTCGGCGCCCTCCCCGCCAGTTGTCGTTGTCAAAATCGGCGGATCTCGGGTAGGAGGTCCCGAACTGTGGATCTAAGATCAACGGGTAACAGGAGATGAAGGACACGATGTTTACATAGGTTCGAGCCTTCTTGAACAGGTAAAATCCTACGTCCTGCTTGATTGTACTGATGGGTGTACGATGATTATATAGTTGATCTACCATGAGATCTGATGAACTAAACCCTAGATGAGTCAGATGGTTCTTCTTCTAGCCTCTACGGACTAAACCCTCTGGTTCATATAGACACCAGGGGTACTAGGGGTACACATGGTCGGTTACAATGAAAGAATAAACATGTTGATTCTCTTATCTGGACTTGGAGGACACACCGAGGCTTCGAAGGTTTCTTGTCAGGATACAGAGTCGCCTTATATCTCGGTCTTCTAATAGTCCCCATTGTTTAAGGGATATGATCAATGATTTTGGTTATCCCACTCGCGCATAACGACATGATTATATCGGGAAACGGCGAGGTCCGCGACGCAGTAAAGGGACTATTGGTATTACGACAGCTTATAAAAGGAAAACTGATACGTCTCCAACGTATCTATAATTTTTGATTGTTCCATGCTATTATATTATCTGTTTTGGATGTTTTATATGTGTTAGTATGTTATTTTAAATTATTTTAGGGACAAACCTATTAACCTAGAGCACAGTGCCAGTTCCTGTTTTTTCCTTGTTTTTGAGTTTTACGGAAAATGATTATCAAACAGAGTCCAAACGGAATAAAACTTTCGCGGTGATTTTTCGTGGACTAGAAGACACACTTAGACTTGGAGATGAAGTCGGAGGAGTCCTACACTAGTAGAAAAAGGACCTAATATGAGACACATTAGTGCCGGTTTGGTTTTGAGCCGGCACTAATGTGTCCATTAGTGCCGGTTCCAACGGCTAGCCGGCCGTTCTCATTAGTACCGGTTCGTGGCGAACCTATAGTATCGGTTCGTGCCACGAACCGGTACTAAAGAGGGTGGTGGCAGGGTGTTGTCAGTTTGGGGCCCGTCCAGCACTTTTAGTACCGGTTCGTGACACGAACCGGTACTAAAGGTCGACGTACATAAACCCTTCGTCCCCCCGAGCCACTCTGTTCTTCCCCTTTCCCCTCACTTCCTCTGTTCTTCCCCCTCTCTCCTCGAGCTCCTCACAAATTTTGCCCAAAATTTGTCAAGATTTGAAGGCCTCCATCCATTCAAATGATCACAAAGGTTAGCAACTTTGTCCTTTCAACTCTCATTGCTAGATTAGCTCTTGCAATGCTTTGTATAGTGATTAATTTGGGAGGAATAATTATATTTGCTAGTATTTGATTTATATGCAATTTGAGGTCAAAAATAACACTTAGTTTGCATATGTAGGTGTGGTTTACTTAGTGCCTTCTAAATCTCCGTCGTAACCACCGTCGATCGCCTGCACCGTCCCGTCGCCGGCACCACCTTCTGGTGAGGCTCTTGTTCATGAATGTTTTACATTACCAAATTGATGTTTACGTGATTTGGATATATAATTACTCGTATAATTATCTTACCCGTATGTTGTTTGTTATACATAGTGCCATGGTTTTGATATCCGTCCCTGTCGGCCCTCGTCCTTGTTATGATTCAGATGTGGTATATTCTCTTTTAAAACTAGTTGTTGCATTTCGTGTTTATGACAAATTATGCCCATCAAGTTGACATAGATATTTTTATCTAGGAGGTATGTGAACCGGAAATTCCAACCGACCCTATTGTCGAGAGGTTAAATTTAGTTGAAAGAGAAAACGAGTATTTGAAAGAAAAATTGAAAAGAATTGAGGGGGAGAAGATGGAATTGGAGTTGCATGTTGCCGATGTCGTCGATGATCACAAGATCAAGATGGAGAAAATGAGGTTGAAGATTAGAAAGATTAGAAAATATGTCATTGATAGTGTGGCTTGGTATCATTATGCTGTTGGATCAATTGTTACCTTAGTTGCGATCTTCATCGCATTTGTTGTTGCATTTAAATTCTTTAGCTAGAGAGTTATTTGTATGTTGCATTTAATTAAGTGTTGTATATAAACTTTATGTATGAACTTGTATTAATTTGGTCTATTTGGTGTTGTGTAATGAAGATGAGCCGACAATGGATGTATGATGACCGATGCTCTCCCGAGTTCATTAATGGCGTGCATACTTTTCTGCTTGCCGCTGAGGCAAACAAGCGGGCGGATGGTTTTATGCCTTGTCCATGTGCTGGCTGTAAGAATGGTCACAGTTACTCTACGTCAAGAATCATTCACGTCCACCTATTTGAGTCCGGTTTCATGCCCAACTATAATGTTTGGACCAAGCACGGAGAAATAGGGGTTATGATGGAAGACAATGAAGAAGAAGAGGACGACGACGGCTATCCTGGCCATGGGTTCCCTGAATACGATGATACAACAATGGGGGAAGAAGCTGAGCCGGCAATGCGGGAAGAAGCTGAAGAAGAGGCATCAGATGAGCCCGCTGATGATCTAGGTCGGGCCATTGCCGATGCCAAGAGAAACTGCGCAAGTGATTTGGAGAGGCCAAAGTTGCAGCGCATGTTAGAGGATCACAAGAAATTGTTGTACCCGAATTGCGAAGCTGACAAAAAAAAGTTGGGCACCACACTTGAATTGCTGCAATGGAAGGCAGAGAATGGTGTATCTGACAAGGGATTTGGAAAGTTGCTGGTAATGATAAAGAATATGCTTCCAAAGGACAACGAATTGCCCGAGAGTACGTATGAAGCAAAGAAGGCTGTCTGCCCTCTAGGGTTAGAGGTGCAAAAGATACATGCATGCCCTAATGACTGCATCCTCTACCGCGGTGAGTACGAGAATTTGAACGCTTGCCCGGTATGCGGTGGATTGCGTTATAAGATCAGTCGCGATGACCCTGGTGATGTCGAGGGCGAGCGCCCCAGGAAGAAGATTCCTGCCAAGGTGATGTGGTATGCTCCTATAATACCACGGTTGAAACGTTTGTTCCAAAACAAAGAGCATGCGAAGGCAATGCGGTGGCACACAGAAGACCGTAAGAAAGACGGAAAGTTGAGAGTACCTGCTGACGGTTCGTAGTGGAGAAAAATCGAGAGAAAGTACTAGGAGGAGTTTGCAGGTGACCCAAGGAACGTATGGTTTGGTCTAAGCGCAGATGGCATTAATCCTTTTGGGGAGTAGAGCAGCAACCATAGCATGTGGCATGTGACTCTATGTTTGTATAACCTTCCTCCTTGGTTGTGCATGAAGCGGAAGTTCATTATGATGCCAGTGCTCATCCAAGGCCCTAAGCAACCCGGCAACGACATTGATGTGTACCTAAGGCCATTAGTTGAAGAACTATTACAGCTGTGGAATGGAACAGGTGTACGTGCGTGGGATGAGCATGGACAGGAAGAATTTGACCTAAAGACGTTGCTGTTCGTGACCATCAATGATTGGCCTGCTCTCATTAACCTTTCAGGACAGACAAACAAGGGATACCGCGGATGCACGCACTGTTTGGATGATACCGACAGTATATATTTGGATAGTTGTAGGAAGAATGTGTACCTGGGACATCGTCGATTTCTTCTGACAAGGCATCCCGTAAGAAAGAAAGGCAAGCATTTCAAAGGTGAGGTGGATCACCGGACCAAGCCTCTCCACCGTACTGGTGCTGATGTACATGATATGGTCAAGGATTTGGAGGTAATCTTTGGAAAGGGTCCTGGCGGAAAACCTGTTCCGAAGGACGCTGACGGACGCGCACCCATGTGGAAGAAGAAATATATATTTTGGGACCTGCCATATTGGAAAGACCTAGAGGTCCGCTCCGCAATCGACGTGATGCACGTGACGAAGAATCTTTGCGTGACCCTGCTTGGCTTTTTGGGTGTGTATGGGAAGACAAAAGATACACCAGAGGCACGGAAGGACCAGCAACGTATGCACGGAAAAGACGACATACAACAGGGTTAGGCCAGCTACGCTCTTACCAAAAAAGAGAAGGAAATCTTCTTCGAATGCCTGCTCAGCATGAAGGTACCGTCTGGCTTCTCGTCGAATATAAAGGGAATAATAAATATGGCAGAGAAAAAGTCCCAGAACCTAAAGTTTCATGACTGCCACGTGATTATGACGCAACTCCTTCCGGTTGCATTGAGGGGGCTTCTACCGGAAAACGTTCGATTAGCCATTGTGAAGCTATGTGCATTCCTCAATGCAATCTCTCAGAAGGTAATCGATCCAGAAATCATACCAAGGTTACAGAATGATTTGGTGCAATGTCTTGTCAGTTTCGAGTTGGTGTTCCCACCATCCTTCTTCAACATCATGACGCACGTCCTAGTTCACCTTTGCGAAGAGATTAACGTTTTGAGTCCTGTATTTCTACACACTATGTTCCCCTTTGAAAGGTTCATGGGAGTCTTGAAGAAATATGTTCATAACCGTGCTAGGCCAGAAGGAAGCATCTCGAAGGGCCATGAAAATGAGGAGGTCATTGAGTTTTGTATTGACTTCATTCCTGACCTTAAGCCGATTGGTGTTCCTGAATCGTGGCATAAGGGCAGACTGGAAGGAAAAGGCATGCTAGGAGGGCATCAAATAATATGTATGGACGGGCATTCTCTTACTGAAGCACACTACACAGTTCTACAGAATTCTGCCTTGGTGGCTCCGTATATGGAGGAACACAAGAATTTTCTACAGTCCAAACACTCGAAGAAGTCTGATGACTGGATTACACGCGAGCAAACGAGGACTTTCGCCGGTTGGTTGCAGAAACGTGCCCTGAATGATGGCGATATTCAAAATGACCTGTACTCGCTGTCCTAGTTACCATCTTCGAATATAATGACTTTCAAAGGGTACCAGATAAATGGGAATACATTTTACACGATCGCCCAAGATAAGAAGAGCACCAACCAAAACAGTGGTCTCCACTTTGATGCAACAACCAACACGGGAAAGGAAACATATTATGGTTACATAGAGGACATATGGGAACTTAATTATGGATCAGGTGATTTGAAGGTCCCTTTGTTTCGGTGCAAATGGGTCAATATGACACGAGGCGGGGTAACGGAAGACCCGCAGTACGGAATGACAACAGTGGATCTCAACAATCTTGCATATGCAGACGGACCATTCGTCCTAGCCAATGATGTGATACAGGTTTTTTATGTGAAAGACATGTCTACTAGGCCGAGAAAAAAAAAGATAAGGAAGCGAATGGATCATACGACGAGCCAAAGCGCCACATAGTTCTTTCAGGAAAAAGAAACATCGTGGGAGTGGATGACAAGACAGACATGTCAGAAGATTATGAAAAGTTTGATGAAATTGCTCCATTCATAGTGAATATTGACCCGAGCATCCAGTTAAATGATGAAGATTTTCCATGGCTACGGCGCAAAGGGACAGACGCGAAGA
Organism: Triticum dicoccoides; assembly: GCF_002162155.2. Lineage (NCBI taxonomy): Eukaryota > Viridiplantae > Streptophyta > Magnoliopsida > Poales > Poaceae > Triticum > Triticum dicoccoides. The sequence goes on from NC_041387.1 coordinate 4,462,845, forward strand.
AAAGGTTTCACACCCAAAGATCTGGGATGTGATCGGCTCACTATCATCACTTTCTTCTGTGTTTCACACCCAGGAGGGAATGTCTGTAATAGTTAGGGTAGTTATGTGTTTTGGCATTTGAAACACGAAGAAATTTTATGTGCAAACAAATTCTTTTCATGCATTTACTGATTTTTTTCCAGCTAAATGACCCTGAAATTGAAAACCATTTCAAATGAACTCAGAAAAGGTTGAAAGTTGGCATGGTATCATAATTTCATACAAATAGCATGTGCAAGAAAGTAGAGAGGGTTACGACAAAAACTGGATGCACTTCGTGTACAAAATGGACAATCTCTTTCGAAGTATCAGGGTTTCCGACGAAAACTGAACTGTTACAAAGGCATTTCATTTTGTAAATAACCTAAGCATTACCAAATTGAATATAATGATAAAACACACTAATATTAAACATAAGAAAAAAGAATCACTGAAAAAACTTTTTTCAAAGTTAAGTTATTCACAAACTAGTGATTCACAAACTAGTGATTCACACAAATTTCAAATAATTCAAAATTTAAACTATTCAAATTTGAAAACTACCAGCACTAACAGAAAGTTTGTAATTTTTTGTACCTAAAGCAAAAATATTCACAAAGAAACTCTAAACTCTAAATATAGCAAAAAACAACTCAAAAAAAATAAAAAATAAATAAATAAAGCGAAAAAAAATTTAGAAAATAAAAAAGCCCACCTACTAGGCCAAAGCGGCCTGCATACGACTAGGAACACAATCTTTTGTTGGGCCAGGATGCAGGCCCGCAAAGGCCCAGTAGGCTCACTGGGCGAAGATGACAGGTAGGCCCAGTAGGCCTGACTAGGAGAGGAGCTCGAGAGAGCTACCGCACAGGAGTTTATAAACCAGTGCGGTAGCCTCTCGGCTAGCGAGGTGGGACTAAACTTGCGCACCACCTGGAGCCAGCGCACCCCCTTTAGTACCGGGTGGTGGCCTTTAGTACCGGTTGGAGCCACCACCCGGTACTAAAGGGGGTATCCTCTACCAAGGATAATTGGAATATCTGATCGAATACAAATATCGGATATTTCAGGTTATCCTCTACCACTTTCCACCCCTAGGTTCTTAAAATTAGATGGTAATTAGGGCAGTAGTTGCTAGGCACTAATTAGTTAGTAAGAACTAGGTACTAATTAGGTACTAGTTTATTTTTATTTGTAGTAAGTTTATTTTTAGTAAGAACTAGTTGAACTAATAGAACTAGTTGAACATGTCACATTTGTTGTTATTTTTTTAGTTAAAGCAATTATTCTCGCATCAACGTCGATGATGCCTATCCCGCATCCTCGTCTTCGACTCGGCGGAGGACACTTGCTTGACAAGATGGGCCATGTCCGGGACTGGGCTCCGCCGGGCTGGTACTAGGAGGCGCTACCTACCGGGGGCGCAACTTGGTGAGGAGTCAGCCCGTTGTTGACCCGAACCTTCTTTGGTGGCGGTCGCATGGACCAATGACAGTCCAGAGGCTTGAGGACCCCGAGGAGGTGGTACGTCACCATGTCAGCAAGGAGAACGCGCACGTCTGTCGCTACTTGGTTGTGTTGGAGCACAGGTTCTACAATACCTGACAGGTTCTCCAGGGATCTCACTGGAGCTATAATCCTGTGGTGGTTCCTTCTCTTTGGGTGTCCACCGCCCGCGCCGATACACGTCATTCGCTAGGGTTTCAGTTGTATTGGTGATGTTATATGTATGATATTACTTGGGATGTATTAGTGATAATATTCGACGCAAGAGATGACTTACTTTTGCTAGTGATAATATTCGACGCAAGAGATGATTTACTTTTGCTTATTGAATGCATGCTAATTGAATACTTATTTATTTCACGATTTGGTTTTGCTTATTGAATGATCATGTCAATATGTGTCCTATAAGATATTTTGAAACGTATATTTTGTGTTGCTCAAATAGGATATATGCTTGCCCAAGTGGCCGATCATGTTTGCAGGTTACACCTCTAAGTGGCCTATGTTTTGCCGGAGTGTTAATTCATTTCCGTTCTGGCAAATTTCATGCGCTCGATATGTCCTATTTTAGCAAAGGTCATGCCGGATTTTTCCGTGAATTTTGGCATGACTTGTGCCAGAATATGTAGGAAATATCGAGTGCCTCGGATTTGTGTGTTGAGTATCCTGGTAGTTGTCTTCGATCGATTTTCAATTAATGTTTCAACTATGAACATAGGAAATGTCTGACGATGAAAATGATTTCGGTATTTGCAAATACTGCAAACGGCCTGTGCGACAGAATCTTCCTAGATGATGATAGGCGCTTCAGCATCAAGCTGGACGAGAACTTCGAAGTGGATACAGTAAGTCACAACGACAAGTCTTTTTTCGTAATTAAGCATGACATCTGCTTCATTTGCTTCATCTTATAATTTAATTTTTTTACTATTCTACTAGTGTATCCCTTGCCATGCCAGAGTTTTTGTCTTGGATAAGATAGGTTTCAGTCGTATGAAAACTACTATGGAGGTAAAGAGAGTTTACTTGAAGACCGAGCATGGTTATACTTTCCATGCAAAATTATACAACGCGAACACCTACACCTATTTTGAATGCAAAACTTGGCAAGCACTATGCAAGGCTTATGCATTTGAGCCTGATATGGTTATCACCTTTGATATTCGTCCGGAAGATGATATTGAACGTAATACCGATATCTGGGTCGATGTGTAGACGCATCCAGTTCTACCATTATGTGAGTGTTCCGCAACCATATTTATGTCTTTGATATTGTTTATTTCAAAAATAGTTGACAACTAATTTCTATTGACAGCTTATTTCCATTCAAGCAAACATGTCCAACGCTTGGTAGACAGGACCTACCACTACTGGAATCAGCTTCTTTGACGTCCGCCATGGCAGACGGCAAAGGCATAGATCCTGGATGGCAAACTTCTTTGCCGTCCGCCAGCAGACGGCAAACTGTCCGTCTGAACAGGTGCCAACAAAGGCATTCTTTGTCGTCCGCTTCCTAGAAACGGATGGCAAAGGATTGTGTTGTCCGCCATCTGAGGCCAGCAGACGACAAAGACAGCGGACGACAAAGGATTGTGCCTTCCTAGTGTACTACTGTCCCGGGGCTGAATTAAACTCCGAGGAGATAAGTCATTATGTTTCATGGCTTGAGGATCTTCATACTGTCAAGACAAATTATTTTTCTGGACTTAAAAATCTTAGTACTCAAAACGTGTGACCTATAGTTTTCATACTGAACTACGGTCACATCTATTTAGGAAAGATGGTAAGATTTTTACTATTTGTCCTGAGTGCATCTTTTGCATACATTATTTTTTAAGCTAAACTTCATTGCTAAGTATGTTACTATATGATGTTCTTCAACAGGGACTCCTGATGAATGTTGTGCCTCATTGGATCAAGACTAAAGGTCGCATGAGAATGCTTAGCTTACGGCCAAGACATCCTACAATGCACTTTAGTGCATTCAGGAATTCTAATAGCGAGGAATGCTTAATAGTGAAAGACTGGAGCAAAATTGTGAACGATGGCAGAGAAGTACTAGGGGGCAGCAATCAGAAGTGCGGCCCACGATTAGGAGACAGATTCATCTGCATGCTCCAACATGATGAAGCAGGAGTGCTACACATGTTTTATGCTATTTTACCTGAGAGAGAGTAGCGGGAGTGATTAGCTAGCTAGAAATAAGTTTGAAGATGATGATGTGCTACACTATGACTATGATAATTAAATAGCTAGTGTTGATGGTAATGACTATGATGATTATTATTAGCTAGTGTTGGTGGTGATTGATAACTACCGCAGCTAGTGTTGGTGGTGATTAGCTAGCTAGAATGAGTTTGAAGATGATGATGTGCTACACTATGATTATGATGATTAAATAGCTATTGTTGGTGTTAATGACTATGATGATGATTAAATAGCTTGTGCTGGCGGATTAGATTCAAGTGGAGGAAACATGTGGTGCACATCGAAAGTACTACTAGTCCAAACTAGATCAAGTTTGGATTAGTAGTATACTTTTTACATGCACCACATGTTTCCTCCACTTGAACCTAATCCACCTTCATTTGACACACTGTTATGGACATACAGATATAAACCTGATAATTGGTATTATACCAAAATTTGTATAATGGCATATAAATACACTAAAAATAAAAAAAAAGAAAAAAAGAATACTAGTAGCAATTGATAGTAAACACGCTGCTACTAGCTAGATTAGCAGTAGTGTGGTAGTGAACACACACTGTGGCTATAAGTCTTAGCATTAGCGCGTGTAGCACCCGCTACTGCTAAGTAATAGCTGTAGCGCCTTACTAGTAGCGCGGTGTCCCGCGCCACTAGTGGGCATTAAACCCGCGCTACTACTAGGGTTTTCCCTAGTAGTGTTAGATGTGTTTGTCGCGTGTTTTATGATGCTCTCTTTGTGCTTCATTCTTGTCTTTCATGAGAGCATCATTGAAATCTCAATGCCTAGCTAGGGGCGTTAAACAATAGCGCTTGTTGGGAGGCAACCCAATTTTTTTTATGCTTTTTGTTTTTTGTTCTATTTTTCAATAATTACACATTATTACCTTTGTAATAATTCTGTTTTGGTGTTTCAGTTAGTGTTCGAGCCAAGACCTTTGGGATGTGATACGTCTCCAACGTATCTATAATTTTTTATTGTTCCATGCTATTATATTGTCCATCTTGGATGTTTTATATGCATTTATATGTTATTTTATATTATTTTCGGGCATAACTATTAACCTAGATCTCAGTGCCAGTTTCTGTTTTTTTCTTGTTTTTGAGTTTTACAGAAAAGGAATACCGAACGGAGTCCAATTGACCTGCCAATTTTTGTGCATTTTTTATGGACCAAAAGATGCCCCCGAAGTAAAAGAGTTGGGCCATAAGAGTCCCAAGCCATCCACGAGGGTGGAGGGCGCGCCCCCTATCTCGTGGATGACTCAGAGACCCCCAAGACGTGAGACCGACGCCAAAAATTCCTATAAATAGAGAAACCCCTAGAAATAAACCTAGATCAGGAGTTCCGCCGCCGCAAGCCTCTGTAGCCACCAAAAACCAATCGGGACCTTGTTCGAGCACCCTGCCGAAGGGTGGATCCATCACCGGTGGCCATCTTCATCATCCCGACGCTCTCCATGACGAGGAGGGAGTAGTTCACCCTCGGGGCTGAGGGTATGTACTAGTAGGTATGTGTTTGATCTCTCTCTCTCTCTCTCTCTCTCTCTCGTGTTCTTGATATGGCACGATCTTGATGTACCGCGAGCTTTGCTATTATACTTGGATATTATGATGTTTCTCCCCCTCTACTCACTTATAATGGATTGAGTTTTCCCTTTGAAGTTATCTTATCTGATTGAGTCTTTAAGGATTTGAGAACACTTGATGTATGTCTTGCGTGGGATACCCGTGGTGACAATGGGGTATTCTATTGATCCACTTGATGTATGTTTTGGTGATCAACTTGCAGGTTCCGTGACCTTGGGAATCTATGCATAGGGGTTGGCACATGTTTTCGTCTTGACTCTCCGGTAGAAACTTTGGGGCACTGTTTGAAGTACTTTGTGTTGGTTTGAATAGATGAATCTGAGATTGTGTGATGCGTATCGTATAATCATGCCCACGGATACTTGAGGTGACATTGGAGTATCTAGGCGACATTAGGGTTTTGGTTGATGTGTGTATTAAGGTGTTATTTTACTACGAACTCTAGGGTTGTTTGTGACACTTATAGGAATAGCCCAATGGATTGATCGGAAAGAATAACTTTGAGGTGGTTTAGTACCCACAATATTCTCTTTATTTTTTCTCCGCTATTAGTGACTTTGGAGTGACTCATTGTTACACGTTGAGGGATTGTTATATGATCTAATTATGTTATTATTGTTGAGAGAACTTGCACTAGTGAAAGTATGAACCCTAGGCCTTGTTTTGAAGCATTGCGATACCATTTCCGCCCACTTTTATCATTAGTTACCTTGCTGTTTTTATATTTTCAGATTATAAAAACCTATATCTATCATCCATATTGCACTTGTATCACCATCTCTTCGCCGAAGTAGTGCACCTATACAATTTACCATTGTATTGGGTGTGTTGGGCACACAAGAGACTCTTTGTTATTTGGTTGTAGGGTTATTTGAGAGACACCATCTTCATCCTACGCCTCCCATGGATTTATGAACCTTAGGTCATCCATTTGAGGGAAATTTTCTACTGTCCTACAGACCTCTGCACTTGGAGGCCCAACAACGTCTATGAGAAGAAGGTTGTGTAGTAGACATCAAGCTCTTTTCTTGCGCCGTTGACGGGGAGGTTAGTGCTTGAAGGTATATCTTTAGATCTTGCAATCTAATGTTTTCGTTTCTTGTTTTATCAATAGTTTAGTATATAAAATAAAACTATCAAAAATGGAATTGAGGGTGCCTCATATGCTTCATCCTTTTAATGTCTTTCATGAAAATAAGGATTCTGATAATAGTGCCCAAGTACTAGAAGAAGAATGCATTAAAATGTTTGGCACTAAATCTTTGAATGATGAGCATGATTGCAATGTTGTTAGTATGAATTCTTTGAATATCCATGATGCTAATGATATGCAAAGCTACAAGCTTGGGGATGCTATGTTTGATGAAGATGATATTTTTAGTCCCCCAAGTTTTGATGAGAAAATATATTATGATGATTATTGTGATGACATTTATGATATAAAGAGTAATGGTATCCATGAAACTTGTCAACATGATTTTAATGCTCAAATTGATTATGTGAATAAAGTATCACATGATAGTTATTTCGTTGAGTTTGCTCCCACTACTATTCATGAGAAGAAATTTGCTTATGTGGAGAGTAATAAAAATTCTAAGCTTGTGCATCGTGAAAAGAATGATTTATGTGGTGGTTATATTGTTGAATTCATTCATAATGCTACTGAAAATTATTATGAGGGAGGAGTATATGCTTGTAGGAATTGCTATAATATCATGTTTTCTCTCTATGTGTTGAAAATCTTGAAGCTATGCTTGTTTTGCTTTCCTATGCTAGTTGATTATTGTTACCATAAGTTGTTTTCTCACAAAATCCCTAGGCATAGGAAGTTGGTTAGACCTAAATGTGCTAGTCATATTCTTCATGATGATCCTGTTATGTTTCAGTTCTTATCTTTTATGTGAGCATCATTGTCATCATCATGCCTAGATAAAAATACATTAAAGAAAAGCGCTTGTTGGGAGACAACACAACATTTACCCCTATTGTTTTTGTGTGTACACATGATTTGGATACTGTACTAATCATGTTTTATAGCTTTTGTTTCAATAAAGTGCCAAGTAAAGCCTTTAGGATAACTTGTGGTGATAGTTGTGTTGATCCTGCTGAAAATCAGAAACTTTTGCGCTTAGTAAATAATTTCCAGAATCTTATTGAAACGTGCTTTTTACCTGATTATTTTTTCTATGGATTTGTACACAAAATTCTCAGGTGAAACCAATTGTTTAAGAATTTTTGGAGTTACATAAGTATTCGAGAGTTATAGATTACTACAGACTGTTCTGTTTTTGACAGATTCTGTTTTCTATGTGTTGTTTGCTTATTTTGATGAATCTATGAGTAGTATCGGAGGGTATGAACCATAGAGAAGTTGCAATATAGTAGATATTACACCAATATTAATTAAGAATGAGTTCACAACAGTACTAAAAGTGGTGATTTATTTTCTTATACTAACGGAGCTTACGAGTTTTCTGTTGAGTTTTGCGTTGTGAAGTTTTCAAGTTTTGGGTAAAGATTAGATGGACTATGGAATAAGGAGTGGAAAGAGCCTAAGATTGGGGATTCCCAAGGCACCCCAAGGTAATATACAAGGAAAACCAAGAGCCTAAGATTGGGGATGCCCCGGAAGGCGTCCCCTCTTTCGTCTTCGTATATCGGTAACCTTACTTGGAGGTATATTTTTATTCACCACATGATATGTGTTTTTCTTGGAGCATCAATTTATTTTATTTTGTTTTGCTTGATGTTTGAATAATATCCCAAGATCTGAAATTCTTAGATGTTAGATAGTCTACACATAGTTGCATAATTATTTGACTACTCATCGATCTTCACTTATATCTTTCGGAGTAGTTTGTCGTTTGCTCTAGTGCTTCACTTATATCTTCTTAGAGCACGACGGTGGTTTTATTTTGAATAAATAGATGAACTCTCATGCTTCATTTATATTATTTTGAGAGTCTTAGAAAGCATGGTAATTTGCTTTGGTTATGAATTTAGTCCTAATATGATGGGCATCCAAGAGGGATATAATAAAAACTTTCATATAAAGTGCATTGAATACTATGAGAAGTTTGATTCCTTATGATTGTTTTGACATATGAGGATGGTGATATTAAAGTCATGCTAGTGAGTAGTTGTGAATTTGAGAGAAATTTGTGTTAAAGTTGGTGATTCCCGTAGCATGCACGTATGGTGAACCGTTATGTGATGAAGTCAGAGCATGATTTATTTATTAATTGTCCTCCGTATGAGTGGCGGTCGGGGACGAGCGATGGTCTTTTCCTATCAATCTATCCCCCTAGGAGCATGCGTGTAGTACTTCTTTTGATAACTAATAGATTTTTGCAATAAGTATGTGAGTTATTTATGACTAATGTTGAGTCCATGGATTATACGCACTCTCACGCTTCCACCATTGCTAGCCTCTCTTGTGTCGCGCAACATTTGCTGATACCATACACCCACCATATACCTTACTCAAAACAGCCACCATACATACCTATTATGGCATTTCCATAGCCATTCTGAGATATATTGCCATGTAACTTTCCACTGTTCCATTTATTATGACACGCTACATCATTGTCATATTGCCTTGCATGATCATGTAGTTGATATCGTATTTGTGGCAAAGCCACCATTCATAATCCTTTCATACATGTCACTCTTGATTCATTGCACATCCCGGTACACCGCCGAAGGCATTCATATAGAGTCATATTTTGTTCTGAGTATCGAGTTGTAATTCTTGAGTTGTAAAGTAAATAAAAGTGTGTTGATCTTTATTATTAGAGCATGTGTCCCAGTGAGGTAAGGATGATGGAGACTATGATTCCCCCACAAGTCGGGATGAGACGCCGGACAAAAACAAATATAAAAAAAGAGGCCCAAAAAAGAGAAGGCCCCAAAAAACAAGAAAAGATAAAAAAACAAAAATAAAAGAGAAAAAGATAGAAGGGGCAATGCTACTATCCTTTTACCACACTTGTGCTTCAAGGTAGCACCATGATCTTCATGATAGAGAGTCTCCTATGTTGTCACTTTCATATACTAGTGGGATTTTTTCATTATAGAACTTGGCTTGTGTATTCCAATGATGGGCTTCCCCAAATCGCCCTAGGTCTTCGTGAGCAAGCAAGTTGGATGCACACCCACTTAGTTTCTTTTTGATCTTTAATACACTTATAGCTCTAGTGAATCCGTTGCATGGCAATCCCTACTCACTCACATTGATACCTATTGATGGGCATCTCCATATCCCGTTGATACGCCTAGTTGATGTGAGACTGTCTTCTCCTTTTTGTCTTCTCCACAATCACCATTCTATTCTACCTATGTCCATGGCTCACGCTCATGTATTGCGTGAAGATTGAAAAGGTTTGAGAACATCAAAAGTATGAAACAATTCCTTGGCTTGTCATCGGGGTTGTGCATGATTTAAATATTTTGTGTGATGAAGATAGAGCATAGCCAGACTATATGATTTTGTAGGGATAACTTTCTTTGGCCATGTTATTTTGAGAAGAGATGATTGATTTATTAGTATGCTTTAAATGTTATTATTTTTATGTCAATATTAAACTTTTGTTTTGAATCTTATGAATCTGAATATACTTGCCACAATAGAGAAGATTACATTGATAAATTTGTTAGGTAGCATTCCACATCAAAAATTCTGTTTTTATCATTTAGCTACTCGAAAACGAGTAGGAATTAAGCTTGGGGATGCTTCATACGTCTTCAAGTATCTATAATTTTTTATTGTTCCATGCTATTATATTATCCATCTTGGATGTTTTATATGCATTTATATGCTATTTTATATTATTTTTGGGACTAACCTATTAACCTAGAGCCCATTGACAGTTTCTATTTTTTCCTTGTTTTTGAGTTTTACAAAAAAGGAATACCAAACGGAGTCCAATTGACCTACCAAGGAATACCAAACCGCCTTGTCTCGGGCCTTCTTGGCGAGGGCCCTGTTCTGCCGGTCGGCGGTGACGGCCTCCCGTCCCTTTAGTTCCACCCTCCAATCGGCGTTTGACATGCCCGACGGCTTGAACGGTGGCGCCCTCGGCTTCTTCTGCTTCGGCTAGGCGACGGATGCGGTAGCGGTTGCCGCGGCGCAGGGGACGGCGTACTTCTACGGTGACATGGCGGCCGGCTGGGAGGCAAGCGGGAGGGAGAATGGCGGGAGGAAAGGGGCAAATGGGAGGGAAGTGGGGGAAAAGCGGGAAGGAACGGCGGGAAGAGGCGCTCTACTCGCCGACAGGGCGGACCCACACGCCCCTTTTCGCTTGTGCCAGCGCCTCCCAAGGCTCCGGGTTCTGCCTGGGTCCGCCGACACCAATTTCGGCCCGAGCCGGCGAAAAAGGGCTTCTGGGGGCCGACTGGGCCGTTTTTTCGGCGCCGGCGGGGAAAAACGCCTGGGGAGGGCCTGTTGGGGGCGCGGCTGGAGATGCTCTTAGTTTCTTTTTGAGCTATCATACACTTATAGCTCTAGTGCATCCGTTGCATGGCAATCCCTACTCACTCACATTGATATCTATTGATGGGCATCTCCATAGCCCAATTATATGCCTAGTTGATGTGAGACTATCTCCTTCTTTTTGTCTTCTCCACAACCACCATATTGTATTCCACCTATAGTGATATATCCATGGCTCACGCTCATGTATTGCGTGAAAGTGGAAAAAGTTTGAGAATAGTAAAGTATGCAACAATTGCTTCACTAAAACCGGGATTGTGCATGATTTAATAGTAAAGATTGACAAACATAGCATTGGTCAAAGATGCAATTCATGAAAGAATTAATAAGGGAAGAGAAGATTCACATGCAAATACACTATCCTAGAAATCTTTTGTGATTGTGAGCATCCATCAAAATAGTATATGCCAAAATTGTTGACATTGGACAAGGAAGACGGTGTAATGATTTATGTTTGTTCATATTCACATAGAAGTTATATTGTCATAGATCCTTCAACATGTGGTGCTTGCCCCCTATTCTTGCTAGCCAAAAATTCTGCACTAAGTAGAGATACTACTTGTGCATCCAAAACCCTTAAACCCAAATCTTATTTTCAAGTGTCCACCATACCTACCTATGGATTGAGTAAGATCCCTCAAGTAAGTTGTCATCGGTGCAATAAGGCAATAAAAATTGCTTCTAAAAGTGTTAGATCATTTAGTGTAATAGAAAATTGAGCGTTATACAAACTTGTGATGGCAAATAATAAAAGCGACAAAATACATAATAAAGATTGCCATCATAAGGGGAAATATAACTTGACGTTCTCTTGCACTAAGGGATTGAGCATACAACCAAAAAGCGCATGGCAACCTTGATACGTCTCCAACGTCTCTATAATTTTTGATTGTTCCATGCTATTATATTATCTGTTTTGGATGTTTAATGGGCTTTAATATGCTCTTTTATATTATTTTTGGGACTAACCTATTAACCGGAGGCCTAGTGCCAGTTTCTGTTTTTTTCTATTTTAGAGTGTTGCAGAAAAGGAATATCAAATGGAGTCCAAATGGAATGAAACCTTCGCGATGATCTTTCTTGGACCGAAAGCAAACCAGAAGACTTGGAGTTGAAGGCAGAGATGCCACGAGGCCTCCACGAGGCAGGAGCGCGCCCAGGGGGGTAGGTGCGCCCCCACCCTCATGGGCCCCTCGTAGCTCCACCGACGTACTTCTTTCGCCTATATATACTCTTATACCCTAAAAACATCACAGGGAGCCACGAAACCACTTTTCCACCGCCCAACCTTCAGCACCCGTGAGATCCCACCTTGGGGTCTTTTCTGCGATCTGTCAGAGGGGGGATTGATCACGGAGGGCTTGTACATCAACACCATTGCCTCTCCGATGAAGCGTGAGTAGTTTACCACAGACCTTCGGGTCCATAGTTATTAGCTAGATGGCTTCTTCTCTCCCTTTGATTCTCAATACAAAGTTCTCCTTGATGTTCTTGGAGATCTATTCGATGTAATACTCCTTTGCGGTGTGTTTGCCGAGATCCGATGAATTGTGGAGTAATGAACAAGATTATCTATGAATATTATTTGGTTCTTCTCTGAATTATTATATGCATGATTTGATATCTTTGCATGTCTCTTTGAATTATAGGTTTAGTTTGGCCTACTAGATTGATCTTTCTTGCCATGGAAGAAGTGCTTAGCTTTGGGTTCAATCTTGCGGTGTCCTTTCCCAGTGACAGTAGGGGCAGCAAGGCACGTATTGTATTGTTGCCATCGAGGATAAAAAGATGGGGCTTATATCATATTGCTTGAGCTTATCCCTCTACATCATGTCCTCTTGTTTAATGTGTTACTCCGTTCTTATGAACTTAATACTCTAGATGCATGCTGGATAGCAGTCGATGTGTGGAGTAATAGTAGTAGATGCAGAATCGTTTCGGTCTACCTGACACAGACGTGATGCCTATGTTCATGATCATCGCCTTAGATGTCATCATAATTATGCGCTTTTCTATCAATTGCTCGGTAGTAATTTGTTCACCCACTGTAATACATGCTATCTCGAGAGAAGCCACTAGTGAAACCTATGGCCCACGGGTCTCTTTTCTATTATATTGCATCTCTTTTCCATATTGTTGAATCTCGTTTACTATTTTGCAATCTTTACTTTCCAATCTATACAACAAAAATACCAAAAATATTTACTTTATTATCTCTACCAGATCTCACTTTTGCGAGTGACCGTGAAGGGATTGACAACCCCTTTATCGCGTTGGTTGCAAGGTTCTTGGTTGTTTTTGCAGGTATTCGGTGACTTGTGCGTCGTCTCCTACTGGATTGATACCTTGGTTCTCAAAACTGAGGGAAACACTTACGCTACTTTGCTGCATCACCTTTCCTCTTCAAGGGAAAACCAATGCAAGTTCAAGAGGTAGCAAACCTCTGCTTCCCTCTGCAAAGGGCCTATCTTTTACTTTTATGTACTTACTTTCATGCAAGGGTCAAAGTTCTTCTCTCTATTCCTTTTTTTTTCTCTTTTGGCAAGCATCATGTGGTGAGAAAAGATCTAGGCACATATATCCAGTTGAATATGGGTAGCATGAGTTATTATTGTTGACATCACCCTTGAGGTGAACACGTTGGGAGGCGAAACTATAAGCCCCTATCTTTCTATGTGTGCGGTTGAAACGTTTTGCTCATGTGTATGCGACGAGTGTTAGAAATCATAGAGGACTATATGATGGTTGAGTATGTGGACTTGCCAAAAAGGCTCCGATACGTGACCCTTCCTGAAAAGATGATGAATTGTAATTGCAAAGTTGACTGAGAACATACTTTGTTGGTTTCCAATAGAGTTTATAATTTATACTTTGATGTTGTGATGAATCGTTACTTATTCATGAGAAGTCTATGATAAAATTTCTATCATAAAAGTTTCATGTTAAACTTTGTTGTTGTTATAATAATTTACATGATGCTTCTATGTCTGTATTTTGTTTTTATTGACACCTCTCTCTCTACGCATGTGGACATGTTTTCGATTTCGGTTTTCGCTTGAGGACAAGGAGGTCTAAGCTTGGGGGAGTTGATACATCCATTTTGCATCATGTTTACCTACTATTATTTATGTTATTTTATTGCATAATAATGATTTTTGGAGTAGTTATAATGGCTTTTCTCTCATAATATGCAAGGTTCACACAAAGAGGAGAATTCCAGCAGCTGGAAATCTGGACCTGAAAAAGCTATGTCAGGCTACCTATTCTGAACAACTCCAAATGAGCTGAAACTTCACGAGGATTTTTTATAGAATAAATGAGAATTATTGGAGAAAATAAGTTCCAAAAGGGGCCCACCAGGTGGGCACAACCCACCTAGGCGTGCCAGGGAGCCCAGGCGCGCCCTGGTGGGTTGTGCTCCCCTCGGCCCACCTCTGGTGCCCCTCTTCTGGTATATAAGTCATTTTGACCTAGAAATAAATAAGGAGAGGACTTTCGGGATGAAGCGCCGCCGTCTCGAAGCGGAACCTGGGCAGGAGCACTTTTCCCCTCTGGTGGAGCGATTCCGTCGGGGAACTTCCCTCTTGGAGGGGGAAATCATCCTCATCATCATCACCAACAACTCTCCCATCTTGGGGAGGGCAATATCCATCAACATCTTCAACAGCACCATCTCCTCTCAAACACTAGTTCATCTCTTGTGTTCAATCTTTGTACCAGAACTATAGATTGGTGCTTGTGGGTGACTAGTAGTGTTGATTACATCTTGTTGTTGATTACTATGTGGTTTATTTTGTGGAAGATTATATGTTCAGATCGATTATGCTATTGAATACCCCTTTGATCTTGAGCATGATTATCATCTGTGAGTAGTTACTTCTGTTCTTGAGGTCACGGGAGAAATCATGTTGCAAGTAATCATGTGAACTTGATATGCGTTCGATATCTTGATGATATGCATGTTGTGATTCCCTTAGTGGTGTCATGTGAACGTCGACTACATCACACTTCACCATATTTGGGCATAAGGGAATGCATTGTGGAGTAGTTATTAGATGATGGGTTGTGAGAGTGATAGAAGCTTAAACTCTAGTTTATGCGCTATTCCGTAAGGGACCGATTGGATCTAAAAGTTTAATGCTATGGTTAGAATTTATTCTTAATACTTTTCTCATAGTTGTGGATGCTTGTGAGGGGGTTAATCATAAGTAGGAGGTTTGTTCAAGTAAGAACAACACCTAAGCACCGGTCCACCCACATACCAAATTATCAAAGTAGCGAATACAAATCGAACCAACATCATGAAAGTGACTAGATAAAATTCCCATGTACCCTCAAGAACACTTTTCTTATCATAAGAGACCATTTTGGCATGTCCTTTGCCTCAAAAGGATTGGGCTACCTTGCTGCATTTTTGTTACTACTACCGTTACTTGCTGGTTACATATTACCTTGCTATCAAACTACTCGGTTACTTACAATTTCAACACTTGCAGACATTACCTTGCTGAAAATCACTTGTCATTTCCTTCTACTCCTCATTGGGTTCAACACTCTTACTTATCGAAAAGGCTACAATTGATCCCATATACTTGTGGGTCATCAGTGATCTGGCTCACCTTTGAAATGCTTGCCTTTCTTTTTTAAGGGATGTCTACTCAGAAGAAATCAACGATGTCCCAGGTACACATTCTTCTTACATTTGTCAAAATATGTACTTTTAGCCTCATCTAAACAGTGGATGCATGCATTGTATCCCTTGTTTGTCTGTCCTAAAAGGTTACTAAGAGCACGCCAATCATTCATGGTTACGAACAACAATGCTCGTAGGTCAAATTCCTACTGTTTGTGCTCATCCACACACATACACCTTTGATATCCCATAGCTATAAAAGTTCTTCCACTAATGGCCTTAGGTACACATCAATGTCGGTGCCGAGTTGCTTATCGCCTTGGATGAGCACTGGCATCATAATGAACTTCCGCTTCATGCACAACCAAGGAGGAAGGCTATAGATACATAGAGTCACAGGCCAGGTGCTATGATTGTTGCTCTGCTCCCTAAAAGGATTAATGCCATCTGCACTTAAACAAAACCATAAGTTCCTTGCATCATATGCAAACTCGAGCCACTTTCTCTTGATTTTTCTCCACTGCGACCCATCATCGGGTACTGTCAACATCCCGTCTTTCTTACGGTATTTTTTGTGCCATCGCAACAACTTGGCAAGCTCTTTGTTTCTGAACGGACGTTTCAACTGTGGTATTAGCATACCACCTCACGTTGGCAGGAACCCTCTTCCTGGGGTGCTCGCCCTCAACATCACCAGGATCATCTCGTCTGATCTTATACCGCAATGCACCACATACCAAGCATGCATTCAAATTCTTGTACTTCTCACGTTGTAGAGGATGCAGTCATTAGGGCATGCATGTATCTTCTGCACCTCTAATCCTAGAGGGCAGAGAATCTTCTGTGCTTCATACGTGCTGTCAGGCAATACGTTATCCTTTGGAAGCTTCTTCTTCATTATTTTTAGTAGGTTCTGAAGTCCCTTGTCAGATACACCATTCTTTGTCTTCCATTGCAGCAATTCCAGTGTGGTATCGAGCTTTGTGTCACCATCTTCGCAATTTGGGTACAAGCCTTTTTTGTGATTCTCTAACACGCGATCGAACTTCAACTTCTCCCTTTCACTTTTGCATTCTCTCTGTGCATCGACAATGACCCGATGAAGATCATCATTTGGCACATCTAGTGCCTCTTGATCTTGAGCTTCCCCGTTGCAGTATCACCATATTCAGGGAACATAGGATAGTTGTCATCATCCTCTTCTTCTTCATTGTCTTCCATCATAAGCCTTCTTTCTTGGTGCCTGGTCCAACAATTATAGTGGGGCATGAAACCCTTCTCCGGCAGGTGGAAGTGAAGGGTTTTTGAGGAAGAGTAATCCTTCGTATTCCCACAGACAAGACATGGACAATACATAAAACCATTATGCTTGTTTTCCTCAGCCACATCGAGAAAAGTATGCAGGCCCATAATGTACTCGAAAGTGCGTCGGGCACCGTACATCCGTTACCGGTCCATCTTCATTATGTAATTAGGTATAGCAAAAACTATTATAGAACATCATGAATAGAGAAATGGCCAAATTAATGCAAGTTCATCGTCACATTAAAACCAAAGTACAGTAGTGATCAAATGTTATTACTGCAAAAATAAATACATAAAGTTCATACATGGTTCTCATAAAACAACATACAACTATGTAAAACATTTAAATGCAACAACAAATGTGATCAAAATTATAACTAAGATAACAATTGATCCAACAGCATAATGATACCAAGCCTCTTTATCAATGGCATGTTTTCTAATATTTCCAATCTTCAAGCGCATTGCATCCATCTGGATCTTGTGTAGATCGACGACATTGCAACTCCAATTTCATCTTCTCTTCTTCAATTCTTTTCAATTTTTCTTTCAAATAATTATTTTCTTTTTTAACTAAATTTGACCTCCCGACAAGAGGGTCGGTTGGAATTTCCGGTTCACATACCTCCTCGATAAATACATCTATGTCAAATTGGTCAGCATAATTGTCATAAACATTAAATGAAACAAATAGTTATAAAAGATAATATACCACATCTGAAGCATAGACCGGACGAGAGCCGATGGGGGCGGATACCAAACCATGGCACTATATAATAACAAACAATAATACAAGTAAGAAAATTATACAAGTAGCTATCTAAATCATACAAGTAAGAAATTTTTTTTCTTTTAAAAAGAAGATAAGAACAATATGCTCACCACGGTGGTGCCGGCGACGAGATCAGCGCGGGCGATCGATGGCAGTGAGGACGGGGACGGGGACAGGGATGGGATGGTGCCCTACACATGTGCAAACTAAGAAGTTAATTTGAGCTCAAATTGTGCATCTAAATCAAATAAACTCCCACATATGCACCTCCACTAAAACCCACACACCACTCTACTTCTAGAGCATGAAATGAGCTAACCTAGCAATGAGAGATGAAAGGATGAAGTTGCTAACGTTTTAGAACACTTCGATAGTTGGCGCACCACCAAATCTTAGGGAAAATGGAGCTTGGAGGTCGAGCTTGGAGGAAGAACAGAGGAGAAAGCTTAAGTGTGGCTCGGGCATTTCATCAAACACCTCATGTGCATAGGCAAAAAATAGAGTAGCCCACACACCGCCCACCTTCTACGGCCAAAAAACAGAGGAGAGGGGGGGCGTGGATATATATAGGCAGAACTTTTGTCCCAGTTGGTGTCTCTAAAACCGGGACTAAAGGCCTAGACACCAACTGGGACTAAAGGGCAGCAACCCCTTTAGTCCCGGTTGGTGTCCGCAACTGGGACTAAAGGTCCGAGCTGAACCGGGACTGATGCCTGTTGAGGCCCGGCTGGCATCCTAGCCGCGCAAACCGGGACTGATGCTCACATTAGTCCTGGTTCGTAACATGACCGGGATTGTTGCTCTTACCTGGCCAGAACCAAAGCCATGTTTTCTACTAGTGCTACCCCAAGGTCTACCGATTTTCATACCGACACCAGCCGTAGCTGCCTCACCCAAGGCGGTGCGGTCTGTCTAGCGTCTGAACATGGTGGCGGATGCGCAACCCCTCTGTTGGCACGCCGAGCATCAGGACGCACCATGGGCATTGTCCGATGAGAACATGGCATGTCGTGCCCACCATGCCATGCACCAGGCGCGGGAGGCGGCGGCAGCCCTCGCGGCGGTGGACATCGGCAAGGCGGAGTCGCATTCTCTGGCGCCCCGTATGTCGCATCAGTCCGAGCACCGCAACCGCATCGTCGTCGATATCCCCGGCTCGTCCCAGGACGGATCCATCATCAATCTGACATCCACCGACACAGTTCGAGTTCCAGGCCCGACGAGGAAGAGTAGGACATGGGAGATGGCAGCGCCTTGAGTCCCGTGAGCCGGCTCATGTCCCATGCCCTACTCTACCTTGCCGGCGACCGGAGCAACTCTCCGAGGAGCGTAGCCGGCCACTGGACATGACGAGGGCGAAGCTGGGCGAACTGGGAGCGGAACCGGACGAAGCTCCGCTCAAAGATCACTGCGTTGCATGTAATAATACGGATTTAAGGTTTCTAATTTGAGGTACCAGATGTGGAATGCATTTTTTGAGGCGTGGTAGGTCATTATTCGCGGACGGGCCCAGACGCGTCCGCGGGCATTTGAGGGGTCGGATTTACCATGTCCGGCCGTAGATGCTCTTAGGGCAGAGCATGGGCTAGCTGAGTAAAGTGCTTGATTATCATGTCGTGGATTTACCATGTCGTGGATTTACCACGTCCATGGATTTATCATGCTTGATTATCAGTTTGATTGAAATCTATTCTCATAAAGTGCTTGCGGCAGGAAGGCGGGAATCATTTATGTGGATACTACGTTTGCGAGTTCATCCGATTCTCGACCTCTGAGCGGGGCTCCTCTGACCAACAATATGAAGTACGTAAACAATATTCACAATTTTATTTTAGTATCATCAGTTGTGTTGAGTTTCATTCATATATATGTATTGACCCCCTTCTTTAAATTAGATGCGGCCTATGCGGGAAGAACTCCTACCACATGATCACATACAAGCAATTCAAGAGGAATTGGCAGAATTCTTTGTTAACCATGTCATACATGACAATGGAGAATACCATATGGAATTGCAAATGGATCTTAGGTAGATGATGTTAGCGATTGTAAGAGATGTTATATTATATATATGTAGTAGCGTCGAATAGATATACGAATACTTGTTGTTTGACTGAGCACGAAGAAAGAGAGGTCACTTATCTCTATATATGTTCATGACCATCTCGTGTAATTAATGGTTTCCTTCATTTGCTTACTAGCTAGCGTCGAGTTCTCTCTATATGTAGTAGCTAGCATCGACCAAGCACGGAGAAAGAGAGGTCACTTCTCCCTATTGGCTAGCTAACACAATATGAAACCCCTAGACCCTCAAAACCCCTAACACCCCTCCCCCCCCCCTAAAAAAACAAAAAACCCAGCGCCTGTGAGCTGCTGACGCATGGCTGCCTTTTGGTCCGATTGGTGTTACCAACCGGGACTAAAGGTCCTCCTGCCTGGGCGTCCCACAACGGCCACGTGCAGCTCCTTTGGTCCCGGTTCGTAGGCCAACCGGGATTAAAGGTTTTGGGTACTAGTCCTGTTTGTTTTGTCCCGGTTCCAGAATTGGGACTAAAGGCCCTCTGGAATCGGGACCATAGCCCTGTTTTCCACTAGTGGGTCTCGTGAGCCGGCTCGTGTTCCATGCCCTACTCTACCTTGCCGGCAACCGGAGCAACCCTCTGAGGAGCGTACCCGACCGCCGGACATGACCAGGGTGGAGCCGGGCGAGCGGGGAGCGAAACCGGACGAAGCTCTGCTGCATGCTATAGCGTATTGAGAATTGCCTCGCTAAATATATCGGTGTATAATGTCTCGCTAATAGCACGCTAATAGCATATTTTGAGGTCACCGCTATTTTGTTGTAGCGCGTTATTTTTTTCATTGGTTGCATGTAATAATACGGATTTGAGGTATCCAGATGTGAAATGCATTTTTTGAGGCTTGACCGTTCCGCGGGCGTTTGAGGGGTCGGATTTGTCAAGTCCGGCCATAGATGCTCTTAGGGCAGAGCGTGGGCTAGCTCGCTCCCTGCACTTGTTTCTTTCTGGTTTAGCTTAGCCCGACTTGTTCCATCAAAAAGAATGTTCACGTACGATGCGTCCGACTTGGGGGTCTGGTTATTTCATCCCCATTTCCTTTCCTTTCGTACCCTCAAGATTGTTAGCTAGGTCACATATGCGCATACGCAGAAGCGACGCAAACCTCTCTGGCCGGTGCTGAGTTCCGCCTGGCAACTTCTCTCCCCCCTTTAATTTTTTCAGGCTCCGACTCGGGATGGGCCCCTTGATACCATGTATATAGGGGGAGGGAGATGATCGAGCTCCCATTAGACTCACCCTTTAGGCAGACGCCGCCGGAGCTGAGAGAGAAGGTCGGTCTAGAAGTGAGAGGTTAAGCAACATTCCTCCTTGCTACATACATATATGGCGGGGCACCATTACACCGGCTTCCACGGCGACCCCCCCTTGGCCGACGCCCTGCTAGCTGAGAGGAATAGGCTGGTGAGCTCCATCATAAGTTTACATCCCGCCGCGGGCGGCATCCATGGCGCGACCATCCAGGCTGTGAGGGACTTCCTGTGGCGGTTCCCCGACGCGGCAGGGATCCCCTGGGTGCGCATGTACCACTCCTTCCCGCCTTGGCAGCAGCGATGTAAGTGGCTCAATCTCTCTCTATCCGATCTGTTTCACATCATCTCATCTAGCAGCACGTACACTGGCATGCATGCATGCATGCAGGCGGGCTTCTGCAAGAGAACTGGGACAGGAACGTTGTGGCGGAGAGAGCCAAGGTGATCTTCACGCTCATCACTCCCATGGGGGGCGGCGCCATTAGCAGGAAGGCGTTGGGGGCAGGTGGAGGCACGTGGAAGAGCACGGGTGCAGAACCCATTGGAAGCGGCGGCGAGGTCGTCCTCAGCAAGCTGTATCTCAAAAGGGACGACGGGTCCAGGGGCGGACTCACCGCTTTCGAGTTCCATCTCACAGCCACAGCGGACCGGCTGCAGGTTTGCTCCTTTGAATTAGTAGGTTGAGATTTCATGCTCCCATTAGTTCGTCCAAATTCCGTGCTGGTAGTAGTGTTAAGCCTCTAGTACTTTTTTCTAGCCACTTCGGCTCTCCGTCAAACCCCGTCCTCCTCAGAATATCTTGGGTAGCTCCCAACTGACGTGCACGCGCATGGTAGAATCACTTTTCTGCGCATGCATGGTACTCCCTCCGTTCCTAAATATTTGTTTTTCTAGCCATCTCACATGGACTATAACATACGGATGTATGTAGACATGTTTTAAAGTGTAGATTCACTCATTTTGCTTCGTATGTAGTCACTTGTTGAAATCTCTAGAAAGACAATTATTTAGGAACGGAGGGAGTACTCTTTATTGCGCCTTGGAAACCTACACTACTGGTTCCTCTATTCACACGAGTGAATCTCGACTACTCCATGCATGGTACTCCTTCTTCCTAAATATAAGTCTTTGTAGAGCTTTCGGTATAAACTACATACAGAGTGAAATGAATGAATCTACACTCTAAACCACGTCTATATACATTCATATGTAGTTTATGTTGAAATCTCTAAAAAGATATATATTTAGAAACGGGGAGAGTAATATACTTGGTTTGGTTCACACGAATATAAAGCTCAGCAGAGCCAACCTCGTACGTGCCTCGCTTCCTCACTGTTGACATAGTCACGTACACGTCAAACTACCTAGCCCTACTCCTCTGCATGTATATATCTCTCCTCATCGATAGTAGCTCTAGTTTTTTTTTGTCTTTTTAGCGAGGCACGGTACCTCTAGTTAGTTATTACCTCCGTCCTGGTTTATTGGACCCTTTCATATTTTGGGTGAGATTTTGACCATAAATTTAACTAACAAAATGTTGATGCATGTCATCAAAACTTATATCACTAGATTCGCATTTGAACATAGTTTGTGATGATATTATTTATGGTGATAGGCACTAAGAACTTGTTAGTTATGGTCAAAATATGAAATCAAAAACTAGCGTGTTGCCCCAGTTTTTTTTTACGAAAATAAAAATATCAAATCAAAAAAGGTTAACAGATTTAAAGAAAAATAGGATCAACATTTGACAAAAAAAGTTAATGTCTTCAAACAAGGTTCATCAATTTTGAAAAAAGTCCATCAATTTAAAAAAAAGTTCATTAAAATTGAAAAAAAGGTCATCCAATTTAGCTAAAGATCACTATAAATTAAAAAGTTCATTAAATCCGTAAAAAATTCATAGAAATTCAAAAAAGTTCATGTATTTTGAGGAAAATTTCATCGAACTGAAAAAAAGTTCATAAATCTAAAAAAAAGTTCATCCATTTTCAAAAAAAATCATCGATATTCAAAAAAGTTCATCAATCTGGAAAAAAAACTGTTGAAATCTAAAAAAATTCATCGATATTCAAAAAAGTTCATAGAATTATCAAAAAAAAGTCAACCGGCGCCTAGATGGGCCGGCCCATTTACGGACGCCACAGGTGCCGGTTAACAAAAATGCACGTTAACTGGCGCCACAGGCACCAAATAGGAAATGCCCGTCTCCTCTCCTCGCCCCTTCCAGACCCCTTCTCTAGGGCCGCCGCCGCCGCCGTCGGCGGCCAAGCCACCCGTCCCCACATCGCAGCCCAAGCAGAGAGCGCACCACCATACCCCAAACCCTGACGAGCCAGCGAACGGCAGCCATGGCGGCTTTTCTTTTTCTTCTGTATTTCAATGATGCAAATATATGTTGATCTTTTGTGCGCGTGTGTGTTTTCTTTGCTTTTCTAGCCCCGGGTTGCCATCTGCGTTCTGCATCCGACGGACTATCGTGATTGTGTTCGGGATCTAAAGGAATGCTGCGACGTGGTAAATATTTTCCCTTCTTTTGCAAATTTGTTCTTATGCTAGTGGATCCATTGTCTTTTTTATTATATCAATTTTGGAGGGATTTAATCAGCTGGCATTTTCATGGATTTCCCTCCATGGCTTCATCAAAGGACTGAGACACCATAATTTATATGTACGATTCTAGCAAGGGGGTGGGGTGGACCTCACGCGAAATTTACGATTGCTGTCAGTTGGTGATTACCTTCACCTGCAACCTTCAGTATCCATTCCACGGGCCAATTAACATGATTCATTCGGCCACCATAAAAAAGGGAAATTGCTTCCACTCTGTTTTGCTATATGTAACAAGCTCAACAACATTAGTGCAAGCTTACTTTGATTCAACACACTTTCGAATAAGGTTGCATGCATACTCAATACTGGATATCTTCTGTCTTCTTTCAGGGATACTTCCCGGGAGGAAATCCATCTTTGGCACCAATTTATCAGGGTACCCGTAATATCATATGTAATTGATAGTTTTAACTGAAATAGGCGCTCAACTCTATGTTCTGTTGGTATAATGATGATCTTCGATCTATGTACTCCCTCCGTCCCAAAATTCTTGTCTTTAATATGTCTAGATACAAATGTACCTAATACTAAAACGTGACTTGATACATTCGTATTTGGACAAATCTAAGACAAGAATTTTGGGACGGAGGGAGTACATAGGATACCCTGATTTTATATATCTACTAGTATTTCTCTACTGGTAGATTTAATTGCTGCAGACAAATCTAAAACCCTGTGGTTGACATTGTGCAAAATATATAATATTTGACAAATTAATAAGGTATGACTTGATAAGTATAGAACTCTAGATATATAGTAAAGTCATTTGCTATCTTAATACATAATTGAACATACATCAATCATTGCAGGATCATATTGAACTATGCATTTAATTGTCATAAGAACTCTCGATGTATAGTAGACATTTGAATCTGAATAATTAATTGCACATAAATCAATCACTGCAGAATAATAAGACGAAGCGGTTTATCAGTCATAAGTTAGCCATATTGTTGTTCTTTGTCCTCCTATATGGTGAAACTTAATCTGGGCTATATAAAATAGCTCTGATTCTCTGCGTTGTGGCATATTAAGTTGTGCGGTCTTACACTGGGAAAAAAATTACATGCTTTGTTAACTTTCATGTAGATCCCCATGGTGGTGCTGGATTCACGAATGGTCCACATGTTGGTTACACCAATAATCGAGCTTATTACAGTGGGGTAAATGTCCTTTCATACCAGTACACAGGATTCCTGCCTTGAGTTCAATTTCATGTGTAACATGTATGTTTGCCTACATATATACTATTTCTTGTAAAGGTAAAAGTTCTTTTAGTTAGTAAGAGAGATGAGAATACACTAAACAATCATATTAAGAACTAAGGCTTTTACTGCTTGCATGTCATGTGTACATGGATCCACAAAAGGAATTTGGACGGGAAAGGAGTATTAGCAGTAGTAGCATACGTACATGCCAACTTGAATAGTACTATGATTTTAATTTATTTCTCAACACCGCTGAACTAGAATGCTTACTCAATGTTGAACTCGCCCTTTGTGTTTCAGAGAAACATTCCGGGAGCAAATGAAGTGGGCCAGATGACAGTGCAACACCAGGGACAACATTTAGGTAGGTATTCATAAGAGGGTATTGTCCGTTCTTCGGATACCCTTTTTGATCAGTCATAAGATAGCCATATTATTTCCTCTGCTCTCCTATACTGTGGCATTTAATCTTGGTTACATAGCTCCAATCATTTTGATCAGTCATAAGATAGCCATATTATTTTTCTCTACCCTCCTTGATTGTGGCATTTAATCTTGGCTACATGTAATAGCTCCAATCATCTACGATGTTCCTGCAAAAAAAAAAATCTACGATGTTGCATATTAAATTGCATGGTCTTTCTTACACGGGCAAAAAAAAATTACATGCTTTATTACCTTGTTTGCAGACCCCGATGCTGGATTTATGAATGGTCTAATTGATGATTACACCATTAATCTAGCTTCTAGCAGTGGGGTAAATGTCCTTTCATACAAGTACAAAATTATTCCTGCCTAGAGTGCAATTTCATGTATATCTATATGTTTGCCTGCATATATATATGTACCTACGTGTACCTCCAAGTTGTACGTACTATCTCTTGTAAAGGTAGAAGAAGTTTTAGTTAGTATGTTTTGGTCACACTCATGCCAAAAAAAAAAGTTTTGGTGACACGTATATGCCATTAGTTTGCATTTTGGTAATGGAGTGAGAGAGATGAGAATACACTTAACAATCATGTTGGGAACTGAGGCTCAGACTGTTTACATATGTCATGTGTACATGGATTCAGAAATGGTAATTTGGACGGGAAGAGAGCATTATCAGCAGTAGCACACGTACATACCAATTTTTATAGTACAATTGTTTTAATGTATTTTAACACCGCTGATTATGATAGTGTGACTTCTCACATGAATGCTTGTTTGGCGCTAAGTTAGATTTCATTCTGTGTAATTAAATTTTTGCCTGTTGATAACCTGCTTGCAGCTGCATTTGGGAACGCACCAATCTGAGTTTCAACAGCAACAGACCAGTTACACCTATATCTCAGAATGTTCTTTGACCGTTTCCTCGGGAATTCCACTACTGCCTATATCTCAGAATGAAGTTTATCATCCGGAGCTTCCAGAAAACAACTCATTGATGGAGGTACTACAATAGTCTTGTTGGATCCCATTTTTTCTGTTTCTGGTTAGTTTAGTTACTAACTTGTCTGAACAGACTTACTACAGCCAGCCATTCAATTCCTCCTTGGAAGTTCCACTGCAAGTTCCACAACAGATTGTAACTCAGGATGAGGACTTGCCCCCTATTGTGCTTTCAGAAAACAATTCAGTTTTTCAGGTACTGTAATTAATATGCATCTCATTTTCACATACCACCACATATTTTTCTCACTAGACAGAGTAAATATATTTTCTTTTAGCTATTGTGTTTTATACTGAGGTGCAGAAGAACTTGGATGTAGGAATAAGCAAATTATGGATTTACCATCACTCCATTTGTTGGCATTTAAGGTTTCTCCATCACATTAGTTGACCCAAATGTAAGCGAGACATTGAGTGGCATATTAATTTTAGTGTATGCATGCTAACTGTGTTGTATATTTCATCGAGTTGCTAGGCCTGATAATTCCCGAAGAAGAAAAACAGTTAATCACCAAAAAATATCTACCTCAAATATTTTCAACTAGATATTTCTTAGCAATCTACCAGGCAAGGGGTGGTCAATTTTTTCCTTAGCTACGAAATGCACGGGCGCTAATTGTTCTGTCTTAGTGCCTTGTAAAAATAATATATGACTTTTCCATATAGTGATTTTTTTCTATAAATACCCCCCTGCAACTACAAATCTTGCTTGCTCAACGACAATATCAGCAACAGTGCCCTTTTCCTGTAGAGAAAACTTATGTTGTGCATTATGTAACTGTGTACCGTATAGTCATGGTTGACCCTCATTTTTATTTTTACTTCATTGTGGCGAGCATAAATATTGAAAGATTATAAAGTAACCCCTGGCCATTGCCCTTTCGTTTGTAGAGTTCTGGATACCATCCTTCCACTGAAATATAGAGGAACATACCATCCAACACTTGCTCTATAAATGACAGCATGCATTATATGCCGTGGGGAACAACCATGGTATGTGACCCTTGCAATCATAAGGGAGGTGATAATCGCTCTTGAAATATCAGTTCTCAACTTGCTGCAGTCCTTTTACTACCTTGCTAGGCTTCCATATAAATATGAGCTGTTCCAGAATTCTTACTGCATAATTAACTTGCTAGTCATAATCGTCTGATCATAATATGTTGAACAGACTACTGACAATGAGTCATTGCTGCAACCATTTTCCCCGTCAGACTGGGAGGGTTATTTGAGATGATCATGCTCAAGGTGGAGTGTCAGGTGGGTAATCATTCCCTGGTATTTACTGAGCACGGTTCAATATGTATCCTACCGTGCTTGTTGGTCCATCAGTTAAATTTTCAGTCTTGGCAGTTCCACAAATGAATTAAATAGTAGACCAGTAAATTGACTTGTCCATGTGATTTGTTCAGTTTCAAATATTTTACTTGGGTTGTGGTTTCATAGGGTTTTGTGCTTTCGAAACTGGGTGAGCATGGCTTTAAGCATGTTGAGCATATTGCAGGAAACAAGACGAGATGCTGAGACCCGAGGACATTGACCCGTAGAAGCTACAGTTTGGATCAACTTCCGTAGAGCTTCGAGACTTCGATATGCCATATTGAGCAGCTACACATATCTCTATGTAGTTGTATTTCGAATCATAATAATCTGGGCAATTTTTGTCCTGTTCCTTGAACAATTTTATAAATTTGTGTCATCGTTATTGCGCCGAACAATGCCTGCATATGTAGAAATGTCTGTGTGCTGATTGCTTGTCGATCTCCATGTCCATGTTTATGATGATGTTATTCTGTATGCATGATTCCTTTTTTTTTGAGAGAGAGAGAATTGTATGCATTGGTCCTGGTAGATAGACATACGAGGAAGTGCGCGAGGAGCACATGTGAAAGAACTTAGCCGTCTAGTATGCATCACCACTTTTTTGATTGGTGCCGATGTTTGTTCGATGCATGCATCCATGCTCATGCTACTGCTTGCAGCTGCTGGTGAGTGTGTGTGCTACTGCCTACTATTCCGGCTGCTTGCTGCTGAGTGCGCGTGATATTGCCTGGTATTCTGGCTGCCTGCTGCATGCTGCTGTTGTGTCTGTTGTTTGCTCGATACAGAAGAAGCAGTGTGTGGCAGTGTCTGCTTAATTGCTGCAAAAAAAACACAAAGCAGCAGAGAGGATTGAGACATTTCTATTTTGATGTTCACATAGTGTGTGCCTGATTCTTTGTTTTGATGTTTAGAGAACAACACGTTTGATGCGATGGGAGGCAATGTGAGGATGAAAGAGGGCGCGGAGATGGACCGCCTGCCAGAAGTGGTGCTAGCGCTTTCCGCTGGTGGCGTGACACTTGCGCGCCTCAAAAGGTTGTCGGGTTAGATCATTTTAGTGAAAAATAGTGAGTAGGTGTACTGATGCATATAACTTGGATTTCTACTATGTAACTAATTAACAACGGTTACAAAAAAGAAACTATGATTTTAAACTGCATAAGAGCAAAAATCTAATTGGAGATTTGTACTGTGCAATATTCTTGCTAGACTCCTAATCTACTGATATGGCACCTCCTGAATATAATGAAAGTATGAATGTGCAATTCCTTTTTTTTATATATACAATTCTTCTTTGGGAACTAGGCAAGCCAAGTATGGTAGGACGATGATGCCCCTGAAGTAGACAGCACCAAATTTGAACAAGTTTTTCTTTAAAAGAGACTGCTAAGACAATAAAAAAATCAACAGCATGCATGTCTGATGGAAGATTTTTTTTTTCTTGTGAAACGGAGGCAAAAATATTTGTCTCATCGATTAATTAAGAAGAAGAAGAGAGTTGCCCGGTTAATTTATGGAAAACCGGGCAAAAACCGATACAGACTCCCAAATGCGGACTACTCGCAAAGTTTGAAACACCAAAACTGCTCAAGCGGCCCTCTAAACAAGCGACAACCACAACCCTCCACACTTGCAGAACACCATGAAACTCCTAACGAGCACACCACCACAAACTGACCAAACCACGACGCCTTTCGGATGGTGCCACACTTCTTGTTTTTCTTCTTTGGTTTCTCCTTAATTGGGCTTCTTCTTTGGAGGGTCACTTGTCTTGCCAGATGTCGGATGATAAGCCACCCATTTTCAAGAAAATCATAAAACTCATTAAATTTCTTGGTGTCGTTATCGTCAACCAAGACGCCGTCAGGGCCAGGCATCAACACACTGACCGCATCGACATCCTCAACCAAAGGAATCACCGACACAACCTCATCGACCACAGGAACCACCAACATGGTGGACTCAGGCACCTCCAATTTCTCACATGACCTTGGCAACACATGCCCCTCACACGAGGCCGCCGATGAGACCACCTCCAAATGCTCTACAGAGAGAGGTGAACCAGGGCTGAGACATAGCTCTTGTAGCTCGGGCATGACCTGCAACACCGGATCCTCAAGTACGACGATGGGCTTGCCTAAGAGTGACGATGAGCCGTTCCCAACACGAGGGGAGGAACATCCAAATAACTGTTGCCTCCCTTCCTCCATGGAGCCAACATCTTCCACACCAGAAGGGCATGACATCGGAGTGGCTTGCAACCTAGCCAGTGCAAGGGAGAGCCTACTAAGAGTAGCCTCCGCCCGCTCCAGAAAGCTTTGAACCCGTGCCAGACAACTCTGCAGCAATGTTGCCCGATCAGCCAGAGTGGACTGCAACATCATATCAGGCGAGGTTGCCGAGCAAAATGTAGCAGAGATGACAGACGCCCAAGACCCATGGAGAAGCGCCTTGGAGGGGAGCACGGATTTCATTGCACCTTTACATGAAGCTAGAGCAGGACGACGCGCGGAACCAAGGACTGGCGGCATGGCAAGGCATGCCAAAGAACTTAGAGGATGCCAAGGATTGTGGCATCCGCGTGCACGGTGACCATTCTCCCAGCAATGGGAGCACCGAATCAGATCTCTGCAGTCAGCCGCAGATGCCCAAGAGCGAAGCATCTGCAACATCTACCGTGCGGCCAAGTAGGGACTGGACGGGGAGCCATTGCAGGGGCTAGCAACGTCGAGTGACGCGGACCACGCCGTCGCAATTGTTAAACATATTGTAATGTGACATTGTAATGTGACATATGTAGCGCTGGTTAGGTTGTTAGGATCGGTCTCTATCCTCCTGTAACCGTAGCCTTATCTCTCCCTCTCTTTCCTTGGTTCACAAGTTGTAATCCCAACCAATTGTATGCGCTATACAGGGAGGTGCCCTCCTGTTATATAAGCATGTGGTGCGTCCCTCCAACGAGGTAAGATGCTTAAGCCAATCTTCACATGGTATCAGAGCCTCCCTCTTCCTATTCATCTAGCATCCATCGTTTTCCATCCATCCACGAGCTCGCCATGTCTTCTTCCACCAGCGCTCCTCTGGCCAACCTCAATGCATGGTTAGGTTACATAAAAGCTTACCCTGACGAACTACGTCCTCTGGCGTGCGCAGGTCACGCCACAGTTGATCAGGGCTGGTGTCTTCGGCTATGCTGAAGGAACAATCAAAGAACCAGAGAAGTTCGTCGTCACCAGGGACAAAGACGGCAGGGAATCAGCCTCGCCGAACCCTCTTCATCAAGTCTAGGTGCGGCAAGATCAGCAGGTATTGTCATATTTGCTGGTTAATCTTTTCAGAGAAGTTCTTGTCCAGGTGACCAACATCAGCAAGGCGCACGAGCTCTGGGCTGCGGTGGCGAACATGTTTTCGTTCCAGTCCAGATCGCGCGTGAACAACTTCCATGTCACTCTCTCCAACGCAGAGAAGGGCACGCAGCCGGTGAGCGCCTACTTCGCCTATATGCGCGGCCTCGCCGACGAGCTAGCGGCTGCTGGCAAGCCTCTAGATGAGGACGGGCAGATCACCTACATCATCGTCGGGCTGGGTATGGAGTACCAACCACTGGTGTCAGCCCTCGACGCCCGCACCGAACCCGTCACGCTTGATGATCTGTTTGCTCAGGTGAGCAACTTCGATCAGCGCGTGGCGATGTTCCAAGGCAACAACAACAACGGGTTCAAGTCCTCCGCCAACGCCGCTGTTCATGGTGGCCGTGGTGGCTTCCGCCCTCGTGGTCTGCCGCGCGGCAAGAGCAAAGGCAATGGCGGCGGCAACTACAGCAAAAACAACGTTGGCGTTGCTCCTCGCACCGATGCCGGCGGACGACCCTCCTCCAACAACAACAGGGGTCGCCGTTCCTCCTCCAAGAATCGTCCCAATGCCATCCGCTGTCAGATATGCGGGAATCTGGGCCACTCTGCCAAAGACTGCTGGTACAGGGAAGATGAAGGTGACTCCTCCTAGGACGAAAAAGTTGTTAGTGCTGCTGAAGCCTCATATGGCGTAGATACAAAGTGGTATGTGGATAGTGGTGCTACAAACCACATCACAGGTGAGTTGGAGAAAGTAACTATGCGGGATAAGTACCGCGGTCAAGACCAGATTCACACCGCCGGTGGAGCAGGTTTGAGGATAAAACATGTTGGTCATTCAGTTGTTAAAACCCCTTACTGTCCAATTCATCTCAGAACAATACTACATGTCCCTAGTGCATCTAATAATCTTCTTTCCGTCCATCGTATTGCTATTGGCAATCATGTGTTCCTCGAGTTTCACCCCTTTTTCTTTTTGATCAAGGATCAGGCAACGAAGAAGGTTCTCTACCGAGGTAGATGCGTTCGAGGGCTTTACCCGTTGATTCCGGAGTTTAGAACATTCAATAAGCAAGCAAATGGTGTCACCATACTCTTAATGACGAGGTGGCACGATAGACTAGGGCATGCATCTTTTTCTTTAATTGAACGATTGCTTAGGAAGAATAAGCTCACATATGTTGGAGAGCGTGATATTGAAACCATTTTTGATTCTTGTCAAAGAGCTAAAAGTCATCAGCTACCCTATCCAATTTCTACTAGTATTTCTACCAAACCTTTGCAACTCATTTTTTCTTATGTGTGGGGGCTGCCCCCAGTGCGATGGTTTTGCTATCCGCCTCAGTCGGCGCTCGTCCTGTCTATGATTCGGATGTGGTATATATATATATATATATTATCTTTTATAACTATTAGTTTCATTTAGTGTTTATGACAATTATGTTGAGCAATGTGACATAGATTTTTTTTTATCTAGGAGGTATGTGAACTAGAAATTCCAACCGACCCTATTGTCGAGAGGTTAAATTTAGTTGAAGAAGAAAACAATTACTTGAAAGAAAAATTGAAAAAAAATTGAGGAGGAGAAGATGAGATTGGAGTTGCATGTTGCGGATGTCGTCGATGATCACAAGATCAAGATGGATGCAATGCGCTTGAAGATTAGAAAGATTAGAAAATATGCCATTCATACTGAGGCTTGGTATCATTATGCCGTTGGATCAATTGTTACCTTAGTCGCGATTACGATCGCATTTGTTGTTGCATTGAAATGTTTTAGATAGTTTCAATGTATGGTTTAATTAGATGCTCTGGAGAGCTATATGTTGTTCAATGGGGACTATGTATGTACCTTGGTTTTAATATGATGATGAACTTCTATTAATTTGGTCACTTCTGTATTCATGATGTTCTGTAATGGTTTTTGACACACTTAATTATATATAATGCACGCAGATGAACCGTAAATGGATGTACGGTGATAGACGCACCTCCGAGTACATTAAGGACGTGCATAATTTTCTCGAAGTGGCTGAGGCAAACAAGCAGAATGGTTTTATGTGTTGTCCATGCCCTATATGTGGGAATACGAAGTCTTACTCTGACCGGAAAATCCTTCACAGCCACCTGCTTTATAAAGGTTTCATGTCACACTATAATGTTTGGACCAAGCACGGAGAAACAAGGGTTATGATGGAAGACGACGAAGAAGAAGAGGATGATGATGACTATGTGCCCCCTGAATACGGTGATGCTGCAGCGGGGGAAGCTGAAGATCAAGAGGAACCAGACGATGTGCCCGATGATGATCTTCGCCGGGTCATTGTTGATGCAAAGAGACAGAGCGAAAGTGTAAAGGAGAAGCTGAAGTTCGATCGCATGTTAGAGGATCACAAAAAAGGGTTGTGCCCCAATTGCGAAGATGGCAACACAAAGCTCGATACCACACTGGAATTGCTGAAGTGGAAGGCAGAGAATGGTGTACCTGACAAAGGATTTGAGAAGCTACTGAAAATACTGAAGAATAAGCTTCCAAAGGATAACAAATTGCCCAACAGTACTTACGCAGCAAAGAAGGTTGTATACCCTTTAGGATTGGAGGTGCAGAAGATACATGCATGCCCTAATGACTGCATCCTCTACCACGGTGCGTACGAGGATTTGAACGCATGCCCGATATGCGGTGCATTGCGGTATAAGATCAGATGAGATGACCCTGGTAATGTTGACGGCGAGCGCCCCATGAAGAGGGTTCCTGCCAAGGTGATGTGGTATGCTCCTATAATACCACGGTTGAAACGTCTGTTCAGAAACAAAGAGCATGCCAAGTTGATGCGATGGCACATAGGGGACTGTAAGAAAGACGGGAAGTTGAGAGCACCCGCTGACGGGTCGCAGTGGAGAAAAATCAAGAGAAACTATTGGGAGGACTTTGCAGGTGACGCAAGGAACGTATGGTTTGGTTTAAGTGCGGATGGCATTAATCCTTTTGGGGAGCAGAGCAGCAACCTGGCCTGTGACTCTATGTATCTATAACCTTCCTCCTTGGCTATGCATGAAGCGAAAGTTCATTATGATGCCATTTCTCATCCAAGGCCCTAAGCAACCAGGAAACGACATTGATGTGTACATAAGACCATTAGTTGAAGAAATTTTACAACTGTGGAATGGAAACGGGGTACGTGTGTGGGATGAGCACAAACAACAGGAATTTGACCTACATGCGTTGCTGTTTGTAACTATCAATGATTGGCCTGCTCTCAGTAACCTTTCAGGACAGACAAACAAGGGATACCACACATGCACACACTGTTTAGATGACATTGAAAGTATATACCTAGACAAATGTAGGAAGGATGTGTACCTGGGGCATTGTCGATTTCTTCCGGCCAACCATCAATGTCGAAAGAAAGGCAAGGCAGATCACCAGAAGAAGCCCGCCGTCTATACTGATGATCACATACTTCCTATGGACAATGATCTACAAGTAATTTTTGGAAAGGGTCCCGGCAGACTATCTGTTCAGAATGACGCTGACGGACGCGCACCCATGTGGAAGAACAAATCTATATTTTGGGACCTGCCCTACTAGAAAGACCTAGAGGTCCGCTCTTCAATTGAGGTGATGCACATGACGAAGAATCTTTGTGTGAACCTGCTAGGCTTCTTGGGCGTGTACGGGAAGACAAAAGATACACCGGAGGCACGGGAGGACCAGCAACATGTGCACAAAAAATACGGCATGCCTCCAAACCAGTATGAAGGTCCTGTCAGCTACGCTCTTACCAAATAAGACAAGGAAATCTTCTTTGAATGCCTACTCAGTATGAAGGCCCCGTTTGGCTTCTCGTCGGATATAAAGGGAATAATAAATATGCCAGAGAAAAAGTTCCAGAACCTAAAGTCTCATGACTGCCACGTGATTATGATGCAACTGCTTCCGGTTGCATTGAGGGGGCTTCTACCGGAAAACATTTGATTGGACATTGTGAAGCTATGTTCATTCCCCAATGCAATCTCTCAAAAGATGATCGATCCAGAAATCCTACCAAGGTTAAGGAGTGATGTGGCGCAATGTCTTGTTAGTTTCGAGTTGGTGTTCCCACCATCCTTCTTCAATATCATGATGCACGTCCTAGTTTATCTAGTCGACGAGATTGTCATTCTAGGCCTTCTATTTCTACACAATATGTTCCCCTTTGAGAGGTTCATGGGAGTCCTAAAGAAATATGTCTGTAACCGCGCTAGGACAGAAGGAAGCATCTCCACAGGCCATCAAACAAAGGATGTCATTGGGTTTTGTGGTGACTTCAGTCCTGACCTTAAGAAGACTGGTCTCCCTCAATCGCGGTATGAGGGGAGACTGAATGGAAAAGGCACGCTAGGAGGGGACTTGATAATATGTAGGGACGAGCATTCTTGGTCTCAAGCACACTATACAGTCCTACAGAATTATACCTTGGTGACCCCGTATATCGATGAACACAAGAACAATCTGTGCTCCAAACACCCGGAGCAGTGTGACAACTAGATTACATGCAAACACATCAGGACTTTCGGCAGTTGGTTACAAACACGTCTCAGGGGTGATAACACTGTTTCTCATGAGCTGTACTCGTTGGCCAAGGAACCATCTTCGACTATATTGAATTACAAAGGGTACGAGATAAATGGGAATACATTTTACAAAATCGGCCAAGATAAAAAAAGCACCAACCAAAACAGTGGAGTTCGCTTTGATGCAGCAACCAAGAGGGGAAATGACACATATTATGGTTACATAGTGGACATATGGGAACTTGACTATGGACATGATTTTAAGGTCCCTTTGTTTCAGTGCAAATGGGTCAATATGTCAGGAGGCGGGGTACAGGTAGACCCACAGTACGAAATGACAACAGTGGATCTGAACAATCTTGGGTACACAGACGAACCATCCGTCCTAGCCAATGATGTGGCGCATGTTTTCTATGTGAAGGACATGTCTACCAAACCCAAAAAAAAGAAAAGATAAGGAAGCGAATACATCATACGATGAGACAAAGCGCCACATAGTTCTTTCAGTAAAAAGAGACATCGTGGGATTGGAGGGCAAGACAGACATGTCCGAAGATTATGAAAAAGATTCATGAAATTCCTCCCTTCAAAGTCAAGGCTGACCCAAGCACCCTGTTAAACGATGAAGATTATCCATGGTTACGGCGCAATAACCAAAGGACACAAGCGAAGAAAAAGTGAAGACTTTCTCTCCACAACTATTATGATGATGCCTTTGATCTAGAATATCACTGCAGTTACATGTGAAGAAATGAAATGTCTTTTGTAACAGATGAGTTTCCGTCCGAAACCCCGATACTTCGAAAGAGATTTTCCGTTTTGTACACGAAGTGCATCCAGTTTTTGCCATAACCCTCTCGCTATGTGGGTGAAATGATGATACCATGCCAACTTTCAACCTTTTCAGAGTTCATTTGTAGTGCTTTTCATTTTTTTTTGACTATTAGCGCTTGTTAATTTCAGGGTCATTTAGGTCAAAAAAATAAGTAAATGCATGTAAAATACTAAATGAAGTCAGAAAGGGTTGAAAATTCCTACGCACACTAGTAAGGGCTACTATAAACAGTAGTAAGGTACACACCAAATACTCAGGGGCTAATATAAACACTAGTAAGGTACACATCAATAACCTGTATATCAAATATACCCTTGTTCACTCTGCCATCCTTCTTATCCACCAAATATTCAAGGCATTTCCGCTTCTAGTGAACGTTTCCTTTGTAGTAGAAGCACTCAGTTTCAGGCTTTGGTCCAGCTTTGGGCTTCTTCACGGGAGTGACAACTTGCTTGTCATTCTACTTGAAGTTCCCTTCCTTTGCCCTTTTCTTGAAACTAGTAGTCTTGTCAATCATCAACACTTGATGCTCTTTCTTGATTTCTACCTTCGTCGATTTCAGCATCACGAAGAGCTCGGGAATCGTTTTCGCCATCCCTTGCATACTATAGTTCATCACGAAGTTCTAGTAACTTGGTGATGGTGACTAGAGAACTCTGTCAATCACTATCTTATCTGGAAGATTAACTCCCACTTGATTCAAGCGATTATAGTACCCAGACAATCTGAGCACATGCTCACTAGTTGAGCAATTCTCCTCCATCTTTTAGCTATAGAACTTGTTGGAGACTTCATATCTCTCAAGTCGGGTATTTGCTTGAAATATTAACTTCAACTCCTGGAACATCTCATATGGTCCATGACGTTCAAAACGTCTTTGAAGTCCCGATTCTAAGCCGTTAAGCATGGTGCACTAAACTATCAAGTAGTCATCATATTGAGCTATCCAAATGTTCATAACGTTTGCATCTGCTCCTGCAATAGGTCTGTCACCTAGCGGTGCATCAAGGACATAATTATTCTGTGCAGCAATGAGGATAAATCTCAGATCACGGACCCAGTCCGCTTTATTGCTACTATCATCTTTCAACTTAGTTTTCTCTAGGAATACATATAAAACATAGGGAAGCAACAATGCGAGCTATTGATCTACAACATTATTTGCAAAATACTATCAGGACTAAGTCCATGATAAATTAAAGTTCAATTAATCATATTACTCAAGAACTCTCACTTAGATAGGCATCCCTCTAATCATCTAAGTGATCACGTGATCCAAATCAACTAAACCATGTCCAATCATCACGTGAGATGGAGTAGTTTTCAATGGTGAACATCACTATGTTGATCATATCTACTATATGATTCACGCTCGACCTTTCGGTCTCAGTGTTCCGAGGCCATATCTGCATATGCTAGGCTCGTCAAGTTTAACCCGAGTATTCTGCGTGTGCAAAACTGGCTTGCACCCGTTGTAGATGAACGTAGAGCTTATCACACCCGATCATCATGTGGTGTCTCGGCACGACGAACTTTGGCAACGGTGCATACTCAGGGAGAACACTTTTACCTTGAAATTTAATGAGAGATCATCTTATAATGCTACCGTCAATTAAAGCAAAATAAGATGCATAAAGGATAAACATCACATGCAATCAATATAAGTGATATTATATGGCCATCATCATCTTGTGCTTGTGATCTCCATCTCCGAAGAACCGTCATGATCACCATCGTCACCGGCGCGACACCTTGATCTCCATCGTAGCATCATTATCGTCTCGCCAACTATTGCTTCTACGACTATCGCTACCGCTTAGTGATAAAGTAAAGCAATTACAGGGCAATTGCATTGCATACAATAAAGCCACAACCATATGGCTCCTACCAGTTGCCGATAACTCTGTTACAAAACATGATAATCTAATACAATAAAATTTTAGCATCATGTCTTGACCATATCACATCACAACATGCCCTGCAAAAACAAGTTAGACGTCCTCTACTTTGTTGTTGCAAATTTTACGTGGCTGCTACGGGCTGAGTAAGAACCGTTCTTACTTACGCATCAAAATCACAACGATAGTTCGTCAAGTTAGTGATGTTTTAACCTTTTCAAGGGCCGGGTGTACCCACACTCGGTTCAACTAAAGTTGGAGAAACTGACACCCGCCAACCACCTATGTGCAAAGCACGTCGGTAGAACCAGTCTCGCGTAAGCGTAGGCGTAATGTCGGTCCGAGCCGCTTCATCCAACAATACCGCCGAACGAAAGTATGACATGCTGGTAAGAAGTATGACTTAGCCCATAACTCACTTGTGTTCTACTCGTGCATATAACATCTACGCATAAAACCTGGCTCGGATGCCACTGTTGGGGAACTTACTAATTTCAAAAAAATTCCTACGCACACGCAAGATCATGGTGATGCATAGCAACGAGCGGGGAGAGTGAGTCCACGTACCCTCGTAGACCGAAAGCCGAAGCGTTAGCACAACACGGTTGATGTAGTCGTACGTCTTCACGATCCGACCGATCCAAGTACCGAACGTACGACACCTCCGATTTCAGCACACGTTCAACTCGATAACATCTCGCGAACTCCGATCCAGCAAAGCTTCACGGGAGAGTTCCGTCAGCACGACGGCGTGATGACGGTGATGATGTTGCTACCGACGCAGGGCTTCGCCTAAGCACCGCTACAATATGACCGAGGTGGAATATGGTGGAGGAGGGCGCCACACACGGCTGGGAGAGATCAACAGATCAACTTGTGTGTTTATGGGGTGCCCCTTGCCTCAGTATATAAAGGAGGAGAGGAGGGGAGGGGCCAGCGCTCTCTATGGCGCGCCCTGGGGAGTCCTACTCCCACCGGGAGTAGGATTCCCCCCTTCCATGTAGTAGGAGTAGGAGTCAAGGAACGGGAAAAGAGAAGAGAAGGAAGGAGGGGGCGCAGCCCCTCCCCCTAGTCCAATTCGGACTAGGCCTTGGAGGGCGCGCAGCCTCTCCTCTCTCTTTCCCCTAAAGCCCAATAAGTCCCATGTACTCCCCGGCGAATTCCCGTAACTCTCCGGTACTCCGATCAATACCCGAATCACTCAAAACCTTTCCGATGTCCGAATATAGTCGTCCAATATATCGATCTTTACGTCTCGACCATTTCGAGACTCCTCGTCATGTCCCCAATCTCATCCTGGACTTCGAACTACTTCGGGACATCAAAACACATAACTCATAATATAAATCGTCACCGAACTTTAAGCGTGCGGACCCTACGGGTTCGAGAACTATGTAGACATGACCGAGACACATCTCCGGTCAATAACCAATAGTGGAACCTGGATGCTCATATTGGTTCCCGCATATTCTACGAAGATCTTTATCGGTCAAACCGCATAACAACATACGTTGTTCCCTTTGTCATCGGTATATTACTTGCCCGAGATTCGATCGTCGGTATCTCAATACCTAGTTCAATCTCGTTACCGGCATGTCTCTTTACTCGTTATGTAATGCATCATCCCGCAACTAACTCATTAGTCACATTGCTTGCAAGGCTTATAGTGATGTGCATTACCGAGTGGGCCCAGAGATACCTCTTCGACAATCGGAGTGACAAATCCTAATCTCGAAATACGCCAACTCAACAAGTACCTTCGGAGACACCTGTAGAGCACCTTTATAATCACCCAGTTACGTTTTGACGTTTGGTAGCACACAAAGTGTTCCTCCGGTAAACGGGAGTTGCATAATCTCATAGTCATAGGAACATGTATAAGTCATGAAGAAAGCAATAGCAACATACTAAACGATCAAGTGCTAAGCTAACGGAATGGGTCAAGTCAATCACATCATTCTCCAATGATGTGATCCCGTTAATCAAATGACAACTCATGTCTATGGCTAGGAAACATAACCATCTTTGATTCAACGAGCTAGTCAAGTAGAGGCATACTAGTGACATTATGTTTGTCTATGTATTCACACATGTACTAAGTTTCCGGTTAATACAATTCTAGCATGAATAATAAAAATTTATCATGAAATAAGGAAATAAATAAAAAATTTATTATTGCCTCTAGGGCATATTTCCTTCAGTAGCTCCATGCAGAGCATTGTAGGCATAGAATATTTGAAAAATGCATAAGCATCTGAATGTGACAGACCCATTGACTAAACTTCTCTCACGAGCAAAACATGATCACACCTTAGTACTCTTTGGGTGTTATAGCGATGTGAACTAGATTAATCGCGATGTTGCTGGTATTCTGTGAACATAATTATAGGATGCATGTACCCCAGATATAAACAATTAT
>NC_041387.1:4503588-4518066 GCF_002162155.2 Triticum dicoccoides
ACCATTGCACTCTATTTCCAAATTCCGTCCGCCAATGCTCGAGATACATATGTGGTTGGCTTCATTGTTCATGGCAACCTTGGGATGCCCTACGACATGTCCTCACAGCCAGGGGCTTCGGTAGCCGATGGATAAGATGGATTAATGACATCCTAGCCTCCAGTTCCTCCATGATTCTAATTAATGGCAACCTTGGGGAGAGGATTTTATCCAAGTGTGGGATCAGGCAGGGTGATGCTCTATCACCTTACCTCTTCATTTTAGTAGAAGACATTTTATGGCAGCTATGCAATCGAGAATACAGGGTAGGAAATCTCAGGAAGTCATCTCTCTCGCGTCGCCTCCTACGCGGGCGGCTCGAGAGGGCTCAACCGCCGCCGCCGCCGTCTAGTTTCCCTCCAGCGCCCTTCTCCCCCTCCCCGCTGTCGATGGTTAGCGTCGGGCAAATCCCGTGCGTGCGACGGCGGCGGGGGAGGGTCTCTCCTCCCTCTCTTGGACGTCCTGATCCGCAGGGTGCAGCCCTCCTGGCGGTGTGGAGGATCCCGGAGGCGGCGGGCTCGCGGCGGTGCACGGGCGCCCAAATCCATGGGTGTGGGACCCCCGGCAGCGTGCGGGCTCCCGGCGGTGGCGGGATCGGTCGAGGGCGGGCTTGGGCGATGGCATCGGCCGCACGGTGCCGGATCTCGTCGCTCGTGGTGGATCTCGCCACTCTGGACATCGTGGAGGAACCTGGACCTGGGGCGGCAGCCTCGTTAGGCATGGCGACGGTGCCGTTGGCTAGCGACGTTCGTGGGGGTGGATGGACGGCATCTTGACCGCGTGGGCGGTGAGTTGCCGGTGGATCTCCTCCGCGTTGCAGGCCTTCTCCTGCTGTACTTGGTGGCATACGATCGAGGTCGTCGGCCCCGGTGCGTTTGCGAGAGCTGGTAGAGGTGACATCGGACCGGAGTAAACTCTGGATGACTTGTTCATCCTGACGGTGGCGATGACCAGGGTCGCCGTTCTCCTACTTGCAGGCGCCGTCGAGGTCCCTTCCCTCTACCCCATGCCCGGGTGAAAACCCAAAATCTCCTTAGACTGGGCGGCGGTGGCACTGCATGTGTCCTACCCTTCTTGGAGGCGCCGCCTAGGGCGTTTGGGTGCTCGATTAGAGGAACTGCATGCGGAGGGGATGGGGCAAGTGGCAGCAGGTGGTGTTCGCGATGGAGGAGCGGCGTGGCATCTGGCACGTCGACATCGGCGGGTCTCAGCGGCATGAAACATCGGGGTCTCGCCGATGGGCTTGTGATGACGGACGAGCGCAGGATGGTAGCGTTGTCTGGCGTCGTGGTGGCATCGACGGCAGCTAGACCGGGTAAGGTAGATGCAACAGTACAACACTGAAGATGGATTGGTGGCAGGTGGCTGCGGCGGCCTCATACCCGGCAGATGTCCTGGTCGAGGAGTGCGCCGGGCTGGTGGGTGCCCCATACCCGGCATGCGTCTTGGTTGGGACCTCAGGTCTTGGATGTTAGGTTGTGCTGCGAGGTCTGTTTGGTATTAGGCCCAGACTATCAGCATCCCTTCATCAACTGGATAGGAGTAGTGACAAATGTTGCCTAGACGGTGGCTTTCGTCTTACTGTTGTATGACTTTGTAAGGTCTTGTGTGAATAATTAATAAAGTGGCTGCATGCATCGTCCAGATGCAGAGGCCGGGGGTCGTCCTCCTTTTCTAAAAATAAGGAAATCTCGAGCACCCTCTTGGGGTAGATGATCTCTTCGTTGTCTTACGGTATGCAGATGATATGTTGTTGCTAATTCAAGGAGATGTGCAGCAGGTGGGGGTGATTAGGAGAATTCTTGATGCTTTCTCTGGATTCATTGTGCTCAAAATTAGCTACCATAACAGTACTTTTGTCCCTATCTCTTTGGATCAGCCTACTTGACAGGAAATTGTCGAACTCCTCCAATGCCAGACTGCATCCTTCCCTTGCACATATCTAGGTCTACCTCTCTCTCCTAACAAGATCACCCATGGTTTGTTGATGCCCGTGATGCACAAGGTCGACAAGAGGCTGGCTTGCCACTTTCCTGTCCTGGGGACGGCAATTGACAATGATCAATGCTGTTTTGGCAGTGATCCCCAGCTACTTTATGGGATGCTTCCTGTGGCCGAAATAGTCATTAGGAAAGGTTGAACAGATTCTGGGGGGCTTCTTATGAGAAGGCAAGAACCATGCCAACGAGGGCCAGTGTCTTGTTGCCTGGGAAACGGTCACAATACCGAAGACGAATGGAGGGCTCACAACATGGCTATGGTCTGCAAGTTCATGGCTAAGGTTTCAAGAGCACAATGAGGGTCCATGCTACAAGTGGTTTACACTCAGCTACTGTCAGGTTGTGCACAATGGAGATACTGCTACTTGGCGGTGCCTCAAGTCTTCCTTACGGCTGACTAAGTGATTATGGAGGCCACTAAGGGCAGGCTTGGAGACGGGTGTGGCATGTGGAACATATCCTTCTGATTTGACCTTTGGCTGGATTGTGGTCGGCTCATGCTAGCTTTCCCAACACTATTCACCTCCTCGCATCCAAATTCTGCACCGTCGCCTTCCAATACAGCGATGGTAACTGGATACTGTGGCTACACCCGAATTTATCTCTCATGGCATCTCAAGAGCTGGACAGAGCTGGACAACGGAGCTAACGCCCAGTTACTAATAAAACCGACTTTTTACAGAAATTTACTAACGCAGCTAAATTATTTACTGAACTTCTGTGTTTTTTTTGTAGCCCCGATTGCTGTGTGTGTGTTGTATTGTATCCGACGGACTATCGTCACTGTGTTCGGGATTTGAGGCAGTACATCCATCAGGTAAAACAATTCTCAGTATGCATGATTATGGAGACGATTTAAAAAAATTGGAACTTTATACTTTTTTAGCGTAGTTGGGACTTTCAATAAACTCCAACTGGACTCGTACGTAACAATAAATGGCTGCCAGACTTCATATGGGCCATTTCACATGTCAATGACCCAGCTACGCATCCACTTTTAAAGTAGGGAACTCCTATGTGCCGCTCGCTGCAGCGAATTACCAGGCTGACACACAGGGAGTCTGACTGGGTCCCATCAGCCAGTGTACTGTACTGAAAACGGTAAAGAAATCCCCAAAAACTAATGCACACGCAAGGGATCGAAGATGAGATATCCTGCTGCTAATGCGCATTGGTAGCCACCGGGGGTTATGAGTGTTACTGACTAACAAGGGAGCGCGAACATTCAAGAACTAAACCAGTGGTAGATCCAAACATTTTTCTCAAATTTCCTATGCAAACATTTTTTTTTAAAAGGAGTATTTATTTTAAGCACAAGCATTTTGCCAATTTGTGAAGAAAATTTTAAATACTCCAACATTATTTGAATCGGTGATGCTTTTTTTTAAAAAAGGAATCATTTTTTAAAACTCCAAACAAAAATTTAAAAGGACATACTTTTTTGAATCCGTGAACTTTTTTAAACTCCAAACAAAATCTGGAGACAAGAATAATTATTGACTCTATGAATTATTTTTT
Source organism: Triticum dicoccoides (assembly GCF_002162155.2). NCBI lineage: Eukaryota > Viridiplantae > Streptophyta > Magnoliopsida > Poales > Poaceae > Triticum > Triticum dicoccoides. Next base: position 4,507,146 of record NC_041387.1, read on the forward strand.
AAACTTGGAATAAAATTTAAAAACTAAAACATTTTTAAAATACATGATTTGTTTTTGAAATTTTGGAAACTTCTTTATGAAATCAAGATTTTTTTTAAATCACGAAATGTCTGGAAAATATAAAGAACAAAGGAAAAATAAGCAGTTAAAACCGGAAAACAAGAGCTAGCGGACAGGCCCACTCTGCTCGCTCATGTGCGATACAAGAGCAACTGGACGCAATGTACCCAGTAATTATTGATACTATGCGGTATATCTCAAATCCATGCATAATTAACAATCTTGGCCTAAAATACAAATGTGGTGTGACTTCTCACATGATGTTTTTTTAATACAGAACGATTATTTGGAGTTAAGTTAGCTTACATTATCTTGGAACTTGATTTTTCACCATTTTGATACTCTGCTAACCACTGTATTTCGGAACATAACAATTTGAGTTTCAACATACTGTACAAGTTATGGTCATCCATCGATTCATTCCTCCCGGGAAGCTCCACCACGGCCTGCACCTTTCGATGTTATTTCTGAGCTTCTCTTTTTAGAAAACAACTCAATGCCCGAGGTGCTACAATTAATATGCATCCTCAGTCTTATTGAATCACCACATTTGTTTTCTCTGTCAATGACCTAGATTAAGTTGACTGATTAAGTATACAGTCTTAGTTTTGCGGTCGTCAAATATCATCGTAGTGCTACTATCTTAACAAAATAAGATCAGAAGTTTATAGGATCATTGCCATAATAGACCAATGATTACCGTGTTCAGTTGGCACATATGTTGAAATCGAACTGGCCCTACTACATGTCCTTTTGTTTTGCGGTTTGGTGGACAACATTCACATGTTGATTACTCCCTCCGTTCCTAAATATAAGTGTTTGTAGAGATTCCACTAGGTGGACTACATACGAAGCAAAATGAATGAATCTAAACTTAAAATGCATTTATATATATCCGTACGCGGTTTATAATAAAATCTTTACAAAGGCTTACATTTAGGAACGGAGGGAGTATAAGGATAACGACTTCCGCAATTTACGCTAATTGGGAATAGTAACATGTAGGTTATTACTCCAATCCAGGATGCCACGGTACGCTTCCTTACTGTTACAATTTTTTTTTCTGAAGGGAAGTATTTTTAATTGTATTTTTTCAAGGATACACCATGGAGAGGTGCATCAAAAGCATAGAAGAAGAGTCAAGCGACTGATACAACGACACACACCACGACTACGACAACACAACTCGCCTAGTCGAACCTCAAGCCACAATGGCAAGGAGGAAAGACTCACATATGAAGGGCCGCGTCTCGACCAACACCAGAAACCTAGAAGCACAACCCCAACTACATCACATGCTAGGTCAACGCACTCTCCAACCTACATGCCTAGGAGTCGACGAGTGAACAGCGGGAACCAGCTGGTTCCGAAGAAGGTGTCGTCCAAGGGAAGCTGCTGGTGGCGTACATTGCGCCCCAAGATCAATGCCCCAATCCTTGAAGAAGCATCGACGAAGCCACCACCTCAAGCATAGTTTGGGTGACCTCCATGGCAATCCGGCAGCACCTCCAAGGAAGACGCGACGCCGCTGCTGCCTGGCTAGCGAGCCACCCTTAGGTTTCCCCTGGTGCACAGGCAGGGTACGGACATGGCCAAAATGACGCCTCCAAGGAGGAGACGGCACCCGCAGGCGGCGGCGGCGTCTACAACGGCTGCTGCCGCGCACGGATTTCTCCCGGTCAGTCTGAACCCCTAGGAGACCGCAGGAGCAGCGCCATCGGAGGGGAGGAAGCAAAGCCACCAGCTTGGGACGCGTTGCGAGGAGGAGAGCCGTCACCCGCTGCCGGCAAGGAGAGAGACGCCGGTGGTCGTGAACGTGGCCACCGGAGCACCAGCCCGCACCTCTAGCCACAAGCATCTGCAAGGCCACCGCGCCGCCGCCCTCTCACCGCACCGCCACCCGCAACCAGCGCCGTTGCCGTGCCAGATTTGGAGCCCGCCGACCAGGATCCACCGGCCACCACCCACCATGCGACAGAGAAGCCACCACCGCGCCACCTACGGCTGACACGCCGCACTAGGAAATGACCGACGTCGTGCAGATCGATACCATGGAGCAGCCCCCCCCCCCCCTGCCGCAGCCCCCGACCGCACAGAGTCACCACACGAGGGAGGAAGCGCCCCGCCGCCACCTTCTCCAAAGCCGCCACCTTCACTCCTTAATTTGACATGTATTTTGAATTTATGATATTGAGAATAATTTTGTCATGTTCCTAGGACAATGCTACATATAGACATGACAGTTTTGGTACACAAGTATATGTCCATTTATGATATGCAGCTGTAATAAGAACAGAAGTCACCCCGCAAAAAAAAAAAAAGATCAGAAGTTTATAGGATCATGGACATAACTGACCCACGATCACCATGTTTCAGTTGCCACACATATTGAAATCGATCTGACCTTACATTTCCCTTTGTTTGCGGCCTGCTGGATAACATTATCACGCTGATGAGACGTCCACACGGAACTTATTCTACAATCCTTACGGAGAGTTTTGAGGTCGCGTTATGCCATATGAATAGTTCTGTATATCTTCATCCCATTGTGATTATTGAACTATGATATTTTGGATAATTCTGTCCAGTTTCTTGAACAATGCTGTGTGTATAAGATATTTGGTAGGCAAGCATGTGTTCGGTATAAAATCAGTGAAGGGTACAGACAGTGTATGTCGTCGACTTGTATCAATCAATGGAGTAGATAACAAGATAATTGGCAAACAGAGCAAATGGCCATGGACGTAAGTCCAAGCTCTGGCATATGTATGTTGAACGATGCATGCCTGCATCAATTGGTGTCAGCCTCCCACCTCGATCGCCATGCCAGCCGAGCCACCATCCTTGCTGGGGGCGCAGAGCACCCTACTTATCTGAAAGTCTCATGGTCTCAAGTCTGGAACTCTGAACTGAAGAGAGCGCAGTTCAGACAAGGGACAGCTAAGATGAGTTGGGTAAGATGGTCGATGCTGAAGATCATGCCGTCCAAAAGTTTGCTGTAATTTCCGTTGCAAATTCAATTACTATAAGAATGTGTGTAAGTAATTTTGGATTTGCCCCTCCAAGGTAGATAAGTTTAAGGCTGGAGTGTCATTTTTCAAGCAAACGCTGGACTGGATCGCTTCTATGTACAGTATTCAGTAAGAAAGCATTGAGCTGGCTGTTTATTCCTAACCCAGTGGATCAAGACAACGTTGGATTTGGACTACATAGATTATTGAGGTCATTACTGACCAGCTTTTCTGGCCAAGTGGTACACATGGCCTCCCACTCCCATATGGTATCATTCTAATAACACACCGAAACCTGACCACCAATCACCACAAGTGTCGGTCAAATACCAAGATCATACAGAATAACAATAACATGAACATGGATACACAGATCGCCATGATATGAAGATACGCGCAGCAGCTTCGCAGCCTCAAAATTATCCACAAGGGTAGGTGGACACCTGAAGTTGATCCAAACCAATATCTTCTACGCATCAGCGGCCTCAAGTCTCCGCATCTCGTCCTCTTTCCTGCGATATGCTCAGTATGCTTAAACTCTTGCCCGTCAAATTTGAGAACTACTGTACAAAACTATCTATCTATGGAACTACAATGCGAACTGGACTCAAGGCCAAATAATATAGACCTGTCTATTTAGTTCTGGTCTTGTAATTATTCCATTTGTGAATTGACAAACAATCAATACTAAATGCATTGAGAAATAACTGATGGGCCAACAAGCACGGTATAGTACATCACATACATCAACAGCTGGATTGTGTTCAGAAAATACCATTTAATGTCCATCTTGAGCATGATCATCTGTGGTTGCCGTTGGATTGCCTTCCCACAGGGGCAAAGGCTCCAGCGATGGCTCGTTGTAATTGGTCTGTTCAAATGAATGCAGCTGTAAGCAGGTTATCATCAACCAACAAACCAAACAGGTAAAAGTGTCTGAAGAATTCGCAGGCTTAGCTTAGCTCTTATAATTGGTTTATATAACACAATATCAGGTCACTTCTTTTTTAAAAAAAAATTATCATATCGCTTCTTATGTAACTTAGTTGGTAGTGTTTCTCTTGGGTGTGTCAATGAAATGCCACCATATGTTTGCTACAGAAAATTTTAAAATATAACTAGAACCAGAAATATTCCTACCTGCAAATACCAAAAGATTATTATATTATTTGAAGTGCTGGAAACACTTCCCTTGCTATCCAAATTAGTTGGCATTTTAACAAGAGGCAACAGAACATGGAAGGATCAGCAATGTCTTATTTGTATCCCGGTCCAAATCACTTGTCATTTTGAAATGGGATGTTCTCAGAACCTACATTACTACTGATGGTAACAGTGAGGAAGCGTACCATGGCGTCCTGGATTGGAGGATTGGCATAGTGATTAGTATTCCCAGTCGAATTATTGTAGTCGTAGTTCTGGGTTGACATTTCATCAACATGGGAATGTTGTCCAGCAAGCTGCAAATAAATGGAAATATAAGGTCTGTTCAATTTCAATAAATGTGGCATCTAAAACACGATAATTGTGGTTCAATTATGGTCATCATCCTACAAAATTTCATTTCATTTTGCTAGGATAGTAATAATATCGGAATACTAGACTAAGACTGTATACTTGAATCGATGCACTTAATCTAGGTCACATGCAGAATACTAACACAAGACTCGATCAAGGTATTAAGATCAACCAATTATATATAGCAAGTTAATTATAATTAGGAGTGGAACAGCTTATATGCATCTTCATGCTTAGCTAGGTGAAGGACATCACAAAGTTGAGAATCCAATAATTAAAAAAGAAAAGGTCACCTGAATTATGATTGCAAGAGAAACTAGAGATGAAGTAATGTACATACCATGTTAGAGATGAAGCGTACGATAAAGTTAAGTGGCCTTTCCTACAACAGGCCTTGCGTATGAAAGGTTTCAACGAGGTCTGGAGAAGCCAGGTTGAATCTTATACGCAAAAAGGGAGTGTTGGAATTAAAGTGAATGACGACATCGGTCATTACTTCCAGACACACAAGGGCCTACGGCAAGGGGATCCGATGTCCCCTATTTTGTTCAACATTGTTGTGGACATGTTGGCAATTTTGATAGGAAGAGCCAAGGAGGCTGGCCAAGTGGGAGGCTTGGTGCCTCATTTAGTTGATGGAGGAATTTCCATTCTTCAGTACGCTGATGATACTATCATCTTTATGGAGCATGACTTGGTAAAAGCGAGAAATATGAAGCTGCTGCTATGTTTGTTTGAACAATTGAGTGGGCTCAAAATTAATTTCCACAAAAGCGAATTGTTCTGCTTTGGTAGAGCCAAGGAGGAACAAGAGGCCTACAAACAATTGTTTGGGTGTGGTTTGGGGGAGTTGCCATTCACATACTTACGAATTCCTATCCACCACCGTAGGCTTACGAACAACGAATGGAAGTGTATTGAGGATTGATTCGAAAAGAAACTAAGTTGTTGGAAGGGTAAGCTCATGTCCTATGGAGGCCGTTTAATTCTTATTAATTCGGCACGAGCATGCCTATGTTTCTTTTGTCTTGTTTCGAAATCCCAGTTGGTGTAAGGAAAAGACTGGACTTCTATCGATCGCGTTTCTTTTGGCAGGGTGATGAGCTAAAAATAAAATACCGTTTAGCAAAGTGGGATATCATCTGTAGACCGAAAGACCAAGGGGGTCTCGGGATTGAGAATCTTGAAGTTAAGAACAGATGTCTTCTCAGTAAGTGGTTGTGGAAGTTATCTACCGGAACTGACGCCACTTGGGCACAGATACTTCGTAATAAGTATCTTCAAACCAAAACGTTGTCTCATGTCACAGTAAGACCAACTGATTCACCCTTTTGGAAAGGGCTTATGAAAGTTAAGCTTTCATTGTTTCAGAGGACAAAGCATATTGTTGGTAACGGTGCCAGCACGAGATTCTGGGAGGACACTTGGCTCGGAGGTGCGCCCCTTGCAATCCAGTACCCGTCGTTATATAGTATTGTCCAACGACGCGAGGCTTTTGTTGCAATGGTCTTTCATTCGATCCCCCTTAATATTCAGTTTAGAAGGCCGTTAGTGGGCAATCGTTGGGAAGATTGGCTACATCTAGTTAGGAGACTGATGAATGTCCAACTTTCACAACAACCCGATAAATTACGCTGGAATCTCACTAGGTCGGGTGAATTTACAGTTAAATCAATGTATGTTGATGTCATCAATTCGAGCTCGATTCCTAGCTCCAAGCATGTGTGGGATGTTAAAGTTCCTTTGAAGATCAAAGTGTTTATGTGGTTTCTACACAAACAAGTTATGTTAACAAAGGACAATTTGACAAAGCGTAATTGGACAGGGCCTACTAGGTGTAGTTTCTGTGATCGGGGTGAAACAATTAGACATCTTGTTTTTGATTGCCCACTAGCTAGAATTCTATGGACGACTATCCATATTGCTTTCAATATTCCTCCACCGAATTCGGTCAACATGTTATTTGGAACATGGCTAAACAGGGTAGAGCCCAGGTTAGCAAGACATATTCGTGTGGGGGTGTGCGCCTTAGTGTGGGCGCTTTGGAATTGCAGAAATGATCTTGTCTTTAACAGAACAACAAACATTCATTCTTTGCAGGTTATCTTCAGAGCTACGGCGCTGATCCGTTCCTGGTCGCTACTCACTCCGACGGAGGCCAGGGAGCGTTTGGTTACTGGATCTACCCGATGGGAGACGGTAGCTCGGGATATCTTCAACCGGTTTGGATGGCGGTCATGTAATAGGATAGGCAATTAGTTTACCTGTCTATTTTCGAGCCAACCGGTTGTGGTTTATCTTTTTTGGCTAGCTTGTGTATCTAGCCTTTTGGTTCTGTATGAGCCGTTATCTCTTTTTTTTCTGTTATTGCGGAGACTTTGAGACATTGTTGAACCTTTTTATTAATAAAATGGTCGTATGCATCATGCTGATGCAGAGGCTGGGGATCACCCCTTTTCGAAAAGAAAAGAAAATGTTAGTTTCACAAGGCATATAATGCATGCTGTCATTCAGAGTATGTGCTGGATTGTATATTCGTCTGCATTCCACCAAGACGATTATATCCAGAAATCTGCAAATAAATGGCAATGCCAGGATTACTTCATAAATATTTAATATCCATGCTCACTACCATAAAGTAAAATAAAAACGAATAGTCAAGCATGACTACATGGTATATAGTTACATATGCACAACATTTGTTTTCTCTACTGGACAGGGGCATGTATTGCTGGTTTTATGTTTGAGCTAGCAAGATTTGTGGGCGAGTATTCATAGAAACAAACCACAATCATATCGAGGAGAAATCATTTATGAGGAACTAAGGTAGAACAATTCGCGCCCGTCCATTTCATAGGTAGTGAACATACAGTAGTGGGGTTGTATTGCCTGTTGATAATGCTATAACGGGGTGTTGCATTGCCTGATTGACTCTATAGATGTGGTCAGTTTGACGGAGAAGCTGATGTACATCAATATGGCCGTGTGATAGTTAGTGAACTAGCTTCATGGCGGTAGGCTTCGACGCACATATATACATGAGAAACAAATGGTAAATAATGGCTGTATAGAGGACAAGCGATATTCTGTAGCATCTGTTCGGATGGGTAAGCCTAAGTTTTCTGCAATGATTTTTTATGGGAAATGAATAAATTGTTTTTCTTCTTTGGGAATTATCAGCACTGACAACTCGATCAAATATATGAGGCTAGCCGCTCGCGCTGCCTCCAGGGGGGCGGCTCGGGCGAACCCTAGCCGCCGCCGCCCCCGACCCCCATCCACTTGCTTCCCCCGCCGCCGCCGGAGGAAGCCGGCGAGCGAAGCTCGTCCGGCGGACGGCGGTGGCGGGCTCGCCTCCTTTTCTCCTCGAGGGGGCCTCTGGCTGGCGCGCAGCGGTGCCCCTGGGCGCCATGCGGGGCGGCGGAGTCCAGATGCTGGGGCGGCGGCCCCAGGGGTTCTTGGTGGGGCTGGGCAACCACGGCTGCGTGGGCAGCGTGGGTGGCCGGCCGTGGCTTCCGGTGGCGGCGGATCTGGGGTTCCTGTCCAGATCCGTTTTGCAGGGGTGATTTGGCGCCTCCTACTCCCCGGGGCGGCGGCCCCGGCCGATGGGCGCGGTGCAGCCGGCGGGCTGTGCCGGCGGGCTCTGGTGGGCAGCCTCCCACGGCCGCGCGGGCGGCGTGGGGGCTGCGGACGCTGGCGCAGTGGCGGCTCCTCGCAATTCGTCATGGCTCCATGTAGAAGATCCGCCCCTGCTTCGATCTGTCCCGATCCGTGCTGGTGCCGGTCCTTGGCGGCAGCTTCGGCGTCCCCTATGGCCGGCCTGGCGGATCTGGCGTGCGGGTGAGGTTCCGGGGGAAACCCCTGGCTGGCGCGGCAGCCTCCCCAAAGTCGACGCCTTTGGCACCGATTCCCTTCCTGAAGGCTTTGGGGTGGATCCTCTCCCTTCCGCCTCCTCCTCGAGCTATGGAGAAAGCTTTTGTTTCCCTGGTCTGGGCGTCGACGACACCCTGGTGTCGTGCTCCTTCTTGAAGGCGGCGGCTGGGAACAGCTCTTGGTGGCGGGGCTGCTGGTGGCGTGGTGGCGGTGCGCTTCGGACTTCTACTTGGTGTCGCGCCTTGCTTCGCGGGACCAGCGGACGGTTTCTTTGGTGGAGCGGTGCTTCATCCATACATTGATGGCGACGGATCTTGACGGTGTGGTGCAGTGCAGATTCGGAGTTTGATGTGGGAGGATGGACTCGCGCAGGAGGACGACGCTGTCTGGCGTCGTGGTGACGTCGATGGCAGAGAGATCTGGCACGGTAGATGCAACAGTACAGCTCTAAAGATGGACTCGTGGCAGGTGGCTGTGGCGGCCTCATACCCGGCAGGCGTCCTGGTTGAGAAGTGCGCCGGACTGGTAGGTGCCCCATACCAGGCATGCGTCCTGGTTGGGACCTCAGGTCTTAGATGTTTAGGTCTGGCTGCGATGTCTGTTTGGTATTAGGCCCAGGCTATCAGCGCCCCTACATCATTTGGATAGGTGTAGCGACAGTTGTTGCTTAGACGGTGGCTTTAGTCTTGCTGTTGTATTACTTTGTAAGGTCTTGTGAGTATAATTAATAAAGTGGCCGTATGCATCGCCCAGATGCAGAGGCCGGGGGTCATCCTCCTTTTCTAAAAAAAAATGAGGCTAGCATGCATGCGCTTTACTGATATGCTACTCAATGTCTAACTTGCATTTGGGTCAACTAATGTAGTGGCAAATCCTTAAGTAACAACAAAAGGAGTGATGGTAAATCTGTAACTTGCTTATTCTTATATCTGAATTCTTCAGCACCACAGTCCAAATAAAAACACCATAGTTAAACTACAATTTACTCTGTTTTCATAGGAAAAGAAGTCTCGGGTGTACATTTCTTTCCTGAGCAATTCATAGTTGACCCGTGTGTGCACGTATATCTACAGTTTAACTATGCCTAGCTAGTAATACAGTTTTACTTTGGAATCATGTGCTTGTTGATTTATGCCTAGCTAGTAATGTTCATTTGTGGTATTTACATCCAAGTTAGTAACTAAATTGATGACAGAGAAAAAAATGTGATGCAACAAGACCTAGGATGCACATATTAAATGTAGTACCACTACTAGGAAAAGGGCTATAGATGGAATTGACACTAATGGCGCACCAGACATGTGGTGCGTCATTAGTATATACTAATGGCGCACCACCTTCTGATGCACCATTAGTGTTGAAACTACTAATGGCGCACCTTGCCCACGGTGCGCCATTAGGATCAATTTTTTTTTTGAACTAGTGCGCCTGTCCAAACATACTAATGGCGCATCCACTGGTGGTGCGCCATTACTAGTTGTAACTAGTAATGGCGCACCAGCCAGAAGGTGCGCCACTAATGTTATTTTTTTATTATTGTTTTTATTCCTTTTTTTTGCAAAAGTACTAATGGCGCACTCGCACGCGGTGCGCCATTACTAGTTCAAACTAGTAATGGCGCACCGTGGCAGTGTGCGCCATTAGTGTTGTTTTTTGCAAAACTACTAATGGCGCATCACCAGGGGGTGCGCCATTAGTAACCTGGATTACTAATGGCGCATTTGTTGCTGGTGCGCCATTAGTAAGTGGGCAGCAACAAGATATTTTGGACAGCCTCTCCTCCCACACTCACTTTCTCCCCACTTCATTCTCTCCACCGCCTCCTCCTTGTCCCGGGTGCCTTCTCTTTTTCACCTCATTTCCACCATAGATTCATTCAAATTAAGTGGTTAAGTTACCTTGTTTTGCTAGGTAAGTAAGGGGGGAAGCTATATTTATATTATTCTCCCTACAACAATGTGCACATGCACTTTTTATGGCCTAGCTAGATCTATGTATGTTCGTGGTGTTGCATATGTTTGTGCTGTTGCATATGTGTTTGTGTTTGGAGGTGTACCGGTATTTGAAATGCGATAGTTGCCAATATTTTGCCGGAATGTTGATTCATTTCCGTTTTGGCGAGAATTTTGGCATTAAGCATTCTTTTTGGTCCTATTTTTAGGGAAAGTCATGCCAAATTTTTTCTTGGTTCTAAAATATCGTTTTGCTCTACCCCGCAGGCGACCATGGTCCGCACGATGACCGAAGGCATCGTGAATAGGTTTTTGAGGTCCGCGAAGGCCGAGATGCTTCAAAAGAACGAGACGGAGATAAGATGTCCGTGTCGAAGATGCAAGCTGAATAGCCTTATTGCGGACCCGGATTCCGGGCAGGTGCGGGACCACCTGCTCTTGCGTGGTTTCATGGATGGCTATCGGTGGCAAGGTGATGAAGATGACTACGAAGTCGTCCATGGGGGC
>NC_041387.1:4518246-4521708 GCF_002162155.2 Triticum dicoccoides
AATCCCCAGGAGATGATCACGACGGTGATGCTGTACACAATCATCATGTAGAAGATGCAGGACATGATGATGATGCCGGCGGAGCAGACGATGCTGGACCATCGATGGGCTGGGTGCAGGACCCTCATATTCAAGAGCTGCTTCTCAAGCAGACGGATAACGCAAGAGCTGCCGCCCGAGAGAAAGCCAAGATGGATCAACTTGAGTTAGACGCGATTACTCCATTGTATGAAGGATGCAGGCCCGAGGATACCCGCCTGAAAGTAACGCTCATGGCTCTGGAGATGAAGGTAAAACACAAAATGACCGACGCATGCTTCGACGAGAACATGTCATTCTGGCACGAACGTCTTCCCAAGGGGAACAAGTGCCCGACCAGTTTGGAGGAGGCGAAGAAAATCGTGTGTCCTCTGGATTTACCACACGTGAAATTCCATGTGTGCATGAACAATTGCATCATTTATCGGGACGAGCACGCGGAGTCTACCATATGTCCGGCGTGCGGTGTCACTCGATACAAGAAGAGGAAGAAAGCTCCTCGAAAAGTGGTGTGGTACTTTCCGATCACTCCTCGTCTGCAGCGGTATTTCGCGGATCCTAAGGTAGCAAAGCTCCTGCGTTGGCACGCGGATAGGGAGGAGAAGAAGCGAGAAGATGACGCAAATGATCCGGAGATAGATAAAAAAGACAAGATGCTGAGTCACCCTAAGGATGCGAGCCAGTGGCAAGCGTTGAACTTCGAATACCCAGAATTTGGGAACGATCCAAGGAACATCATGCTGGGCGCGAGCACCGATGGAGTCAATCCGTTTGGCAGCCAGAGAAGCACACATAGCACCTGGCCTGTGTTTGTGTGGATGTACAACCTTCCCCCCTAGTTGTGCATGAAGAGGAAGTACATTCACATGAGTATGCTAATTGAAGGGCCGAAACAACCAGGGAACGACATCAATCTGTATCTAGGGCTGCTGAAAGAGGAGCTTGACACGCTGTGGAAAACGCCAGCCAATACGTGGGACGCCGCAGAGAAAGAATATTTCCCTATGAGAGCCGCACTGCTCACGACGGTGCACGACTATCTCGGTTACGGATATCTTGCGGGGCAGGTAGTCCACGGATTTTCTGGATGCGTAAGGTGCATGGATGACACAACGTATCGCCAGCTAGATAGAGATCCCGGGTCTTCGAAAACCGTGTTCATGGGACATCGAAGGTGGCTTCGCGACGATGACCCGTGGAGGAAATGCAAGGATCTGTTCGATGGTGAAACCGAACCCCGAAAACGCCCGTGTACAAGGAGCGGCGAGGAAATAGACAAGCTGTTGAAAAATTGGAAAGACTGCCCACTGCCGGGAAAGAAGCAAAAGGCGCCAGAGCCGGGAAAGAAGCGAAAGGCGCCAGAGCCGCTGCTGAAGGTATGGAAAATGAGGTCTGTTTTCTGGGACTTGCCGTACTGGAAGATCCACCGTGTGCCTCACAGCCTTGATGTCATGCATATCACGAAGAACGTGTGCGAGAGTCTGCTTGGTACCCTGCTCAACATGCCAGAGAGGACCAAAGATGGGCCGAAAGCAAGGGCAGACTTGAAATCAATGGGCATCAGGCAGGAGCTTCACGCTATATATGATGATGATGATGATGATGATGATGATGAGGCGAAGCAGGACACAGAAAGTCGTCGCAAAGGCAAAAAGGCCAAGAAGACCGGAAATGACTACCCTCCCGCGTGCTTCACTCTAAGTCAGGAGGAGATCGAGCAGTTTTTCACCTGCCTCCTAGGAGTAAAACTTCCTTATGGTTACGCGGGGAAGATAAGCAGATATCTAGACCCAGCGAAGCAGAAGTTCAGCGGGATGAAGTATCACGACTGTCACGTGCTGATGACGAAGATACTTCCAGTTGCAATCCGTGGGATCATGGACGCGCACGTCCGTGAAACGCTATTTGGCCTATGCAACTTCTTCAACGTCATCTCTCGGAAGTCGATTGGCGTGAGGCAACTCAGAAGGCTACACAAAGAGATCGTGGTGATACTATGCGAGCTTGAGATGTACTTCTCGCCCGCATTCTTCGACGTTATGGTGCATCTGCTGGTCCATATAGTGGAGGATATCATCCAACTCGGGCCGACGTTCCTGCACAGCATGATGCCGTTCGAAAGGATGAATGGTGTCATCAAAGGATACGTTCGCAACATGTCACGTCCAGAAGGAAGCATAGCCAGGGGCTTTCTGACCGAAGAGTGCATCTCCTACTGCACGAATTATCTAGGCATCGAGAACCCCGTTGGTCTGCCCGTCAACAGGCACCTCGGCAGGCTCGCTGGATGGGGTCACCGTGAGGGTCGCCGCGAAATGCATGTCGACTTCGAGGGTCGACTCGCCGACTTTGAAAGAGCAAACCTAGTCGCGCTACAACACATAGACGTGGTCGATCCTTGGGTGGTAGAGCACAAAACCTTTATTAAGAAGACGTACAATGACCGAGGCAAACAGAGGACGGACGGAGATATACTCAAAGAGCACAACTCATGTTTCACGCGTTGGTTCAAGCAGAAGCTTCTGTCGTACCCTTTACATGAGGATTCTTCCGCGGAAGAACAACTCATATTCGCCTTGTCACAGGGCGCCGAGCACAACCTGATGACCGATGAGGCATACGATATCAACGGCTACACATTCTACACCGAGGCCAAGGACATGAAGAGCGATGGTTATCAGAACTCTGGGGTAACGATGGAATCCTACACTGGTAACGACAAGGACAGATACTATGGAAGGATCGAGGAGATCTGGGAGCTGAGCTACGCTGGAGAGAAGGTCCCGATGTTCCGTGTCAGATGGGCCAAGAACGTCATAAAAGAAGACCGGTATGTCACGACCATGGTTATACCCGAAGCCAAATCCAAGACCGCGGGCGCAAACGTCACCGCGAAAAATGAGCCATGGGTACTGGCTTCCCAAGTGGACCAATGCTTCTTCATTACCGACCCGCCAAAGCCCAGTCGTGTTGTCGTGAGGAGAGGCAAAAGGAAGATCATCGGAATGGATGGAGTAGCCAATGAGCAAGACTTCGACAAGTACGGCGACCCGAGGATCGAACATGACGACGATGATGAAGTAGCAGCATACACCACAAGAAGAAGCAGGACCATCCTACCTAAAGGACGTCCGTTCCACAGAAGAACTCCATTTGCGAAAAAGAAGGGCAAGAAGATTGTGAACAGATAGCTAGCTAAGATCGATTGTATTTAAATCGTAGCCTTCATTTCTCGATTGTATTTCATGGACACTTTTTAAACTATCATGAATATTTTCAAATTTCATGGACACTCGATCTCGATCCCCCTCCATCTCGATCGCTATCCCACCTCGCCAGATCCGGTCCCCCTCGCCGCCGAGCACCCCCCGGTCCACCGGCCGTCGCCGCCGACCCCCCGCACCCCTCCCCTACTCAACCGCC
>NC_041387.1:4522074-4523025 GCF_002162155.2 Triticum dicoccoides
CCCTACTCAAATACTCATAAAAGGTATCCCCGCCTGCCGGCGAGCATGGCTCCGGTCTGGCTGGAGTTCGAGTAGAACACCCATAGAACCTTTTTTCCCAATTTATGAAAAACAGACATCAAATTTTTTGCACGTTGACGTGAACTTCCTCTGCATCGTCCATTCCCCTACACGAATCTCAAGGCAGAGGGGGAAGTCACGCGTTTGTTTTATAATGGGCGTGGACGCTCTCCTCAGGGAACCCACGCACACCCATCACATTAGCTAGTGCATCTAGCTGCCACCCGGGAGTCAACAGGGGGGTGAGGGATTATGCAAATACGAGTATTAGTTTTAGATACATGGCAAGTTTGCAATGAAAACCTTTTTTTCTTTTTTCACAGACGGCAGACTATGTAAAAAAAATAGTTTTAGATACATGGCCGCTTTTTTCTTGTTTTCAATTCGTCCATGGCAATTTTATTAATTCTTATTTGTACCGTACCATGGCAATTTTTTAACCATTTGTATAACTTTTATTTTCTGTCCATAAATAAGTATTTTAAATGAAAAAAAATTGTGGAGCCTGGGAATCGAACCCAGGACCTCCTGATGTGAGAACTGGCTGCTGACCAGTCGAGCTAGTAGAGGGCGCTTGATGTGGAGCAGGTCAGGTGGAATATAACCTGTTGGCTCGAGCAGAATTTTTTTTTACTAATGGCGCACCAGGGTGAGGTGCGCCATTAGTGTGGATGTACTTATGGCGCACCGAGGGGTGGTGCGCCATTAGTATTGTGCCTCCATCCATCCATAGTCCTTCCCGGCGGCCCACCTCTCTCCCTCGCCCTCGATCCCCTCTCTCTCCCTCGCCCTCGCCCTCGATCTCCTTCCCCGACGCCGCTGCCCCGCCGCCTCAACGCCGCCCCGACGCCGCTGCCCCGCCGCCTCGACGCCGCCCCGACGCCGCTGCCC
>NC_041387.1:4523407-4537731 GCF_002162155.2 Triticum dicoccoides
GCCGTCGCTGCCCCGCCGCCTCGACGCTGCCCCGCCGCCTCGCCGCCCCGACGCCCCGACGCTGCCCCGCCGCCTCGACGCCGCCCCGACGCCCCGACGCCGCCTCGACGCCCCGACGCCGGTGAGCGACCAGGATCAGATTAGGTACCCGTCTCTGCTCCTCCGCTCCCCCCCTCTCCTCTGTGAATTGTCCATGCGACCTTCGAATTGAACTCAAATCCTTAGAATCAAGTTCGAATGATCGATTATGTTAAATGTATATAGAAATTTGTTATGCTCTTTGGCGGATCTGTTGATCATAGATAAATGCCACTCTACTGTTTTAGTGTTCGTGTCTGCTCTATCAAAAAAATTGGGGAAAATCCTGCCAGTTAAGCTGGCTGATTAGTATATATTTAGTCATTTTTAGTGTTAATATATGTCACTCCGTGTGCATGATTTCTTCTCAACAAGTTCCAGAAACTTTGTGAAATACTATAATATACCACTTTTTATTCATGTATTAGAACTCTGTCCAAAGCTCAAAATACGAAAACAAATTGTTGTTTACTTGTGATGTTGATACAACTGTAATGGTCTGTGCAATTGGTGATTTTTTCAAAATGTTTTCTATTTCCATGGGGATAAATTTATCTTATGCCTTATGTTCATGCGATTCAGTTCATTTGTTTTGAGTTGCGCAGTAGGGCAAAGCCCCACACCCCCTGTTATATTTATTTAAATTAAGATTACAAGGCTACAAGTAGAAAATAAAATGCACATTAGAACTATACATGGAAGCAGGTGCCTTTGTGTTCTGGTAGGCCTTTAGAACTATACATGGAAACATAATCTTCCTTATCAAGACAAACATAATAGAAGCAGGTGCAGGAGCTGTAGTACTCCATTTGGAGACTTTAACTGGATCAGATTAGGTACTCCATTTGCTGTAGTACTCCAGTTAACTGAAACTAGTGACTCTGCTGCTGAAATTACCGTTGAAATCGAGGTAAAATCACTGTTGAACTGGGTGTAAAATCACTACTATTGATATTCAAATTTAAACTTGAAAATGAAAATTGAATTGGAGAATTAAATCACTGTTTTTTAGTCCCCATTTCTGAACCTATGCTAACCTTGCAAGCAGCATAACAGGCAATGTACTCCAAAATACTATAAGAACTGGAGTAAAAGATGATTGCTATCTACCCAAGGTAAACCTAGAAAATGAGTTATATCCAGGACAAGCCACTGTCAATTAACACAAACGTTTGATCATCTCACTCTACTTGCTGTCAATTGACACTGTATAACTGTCAGCTCCATTCACTAGCAGCAGCCAGCACTTCTGAATCTAATCTTCCTTGGGCAAGCTCGGCTACTTGTTGTTAGTCATTCACTAAAAGATCCTCAACAGACTGCATGCATCTAGTATTAAATTTCTTGGACGGATCATCTCTTTTAGCAAAGGACTGTAATAATTAACTAACTGAAAATTTGACATTCTGGACTATGCTTGGCTCTGGTTTTGTGAAATCTCATCTCTTTTCTAGTGCCATGACTAGTCATGAATTTTATTTTACTTTCCCCACTTTATAACATTCAGAAATTGTTTACTAGCTCAAGCTTCTCCTTTGCACTTTATCACTTCAATCTGCTGCTACCTCAAGCTTCTCGTTTACACTTGTGCCAAGTAGCATTTTTTCCTTGTATAATTATATGGTGGTTGACTGAGCTGCTACTTTTTCCTTGTAGAAGATCGCAGGTCGAGTGGGAGGGATCCAGTTGCGACGACACCGAATCACTAGCAAGGCAGCTGCCTAGAATAATAGGTATTTTTGTTACGCTTTCAGTTCGTGTCAGCAGGGAGATATAATGTTTTACAATCTTTCTCGTTATATTGGAGTTAGGTTTTTTGAATATGAGTAGCAGTGACTTGGATATACCTTATGGAGTTGTAACAGTTCCTCTTGGTGCTTAGGTGCATTTTTTTTGTGTAACTTGGTTTAAAAATGTGATTTGGTCTTTTGTGGCATTTGGATGCCTAAATCCCATTTTCTTAATCATATTGCTTGGAAACTTTTGGTTATCTCCTCTCAGTGATGAAATAATTTATATGTACTGCACTTTTTTCATAATTAGGTAATAACGTTGGTTACAGTTTTGGTAGTTCAAACGGAATGTATCTCATTTTGTAGACAGATTATTTTCGGGAATATCATATATTCAAATTTGTAATGAATGATGGCTTCTACCTGAATTGGTAGACTCTGTGGTGTTAGTTTGTTCTAAATACAGTAAGATAATTTTAACAACTGTAGAACATGTTGAGATTTGCAACTTTTTTGTGACATCAACCAACAGTCCTGTCACTGGGTTATCCTATTTTATATTTTTAATTACTAACTTAAGTTTGAGTAAACAGTGGCAGTGAAGTCCTCATAATAATCAGGCGGATGTTAACTTTCTGATGTCCCCAGAAGTTAACTAAGATTGTGGTGCTAGTAGAGGCACATTGTGGCCTTTTCATCCATATGAAAGTAGAGGCACATTGTGGTGCTAGTTTGCCGGGTTTTGTCTCCGACCATCGTGTCGTGATGATATTGCAGGTACCCCGAGAGGCCCTTGAGTTTGCCGGAATGTCGATTAACTTCCGTTCCGGCAAATTCGGGTACTCCATATGTCCTATTTTCAGCAAAGGTCATGCTAAAATTTTCTGTGAATTTTAGCATGACTTTGCTAAAAATAGGACATATGGGGTACTTGTGACTAATGCATGGGCCGGGGTATCTTAGTAGTTAATTAAGTAGGATCAAGTGCCCCGGCGTACTTGTGACTAATGCATGGCTTTTAGGGTGCCTCGGTGTCGATAAAAATCAAAATGATGAAAGGTTAGGCTTTTAGGGTGCCTCGGCGTCGAAAAACCCTCAATGATAAAAGCTTAGATTTTAGGATGCCTCGGTGTCGACAAACCCTAAATGATGAGACCATGATCTTGTTCCTTGACAATAACCAACTTTTTGATCAAACTTTGTTTCTATTTAGAGAGAAACATGGCCCACAACGATGAGGCCGGGGGTTCGGGCGGCAAGGCATTCTGGGAGCTGTCCCAGGAGATGGAGGAACAACCTCACTTGTATGAGGCCGCCGCCTTCCCCACCGATCCTGAGACCACGGATGGTGCAGCCGAGGATGACCACAGTGATGCCACCACTGATGGTGCCGCCGAGGATGCCACCACTGATGATGGCGGCGCACGCACAGATGGCAGCCAACCGAAGAGGCAACGGAAGGACCGGCGCCCGATCGTGCTCCGCACCCTCAAGGAGGAAGTTACTGAAGTGGACTCCAACGGGAATCCAACGGCGCCCGAACGAATAGTCAAGGGGTACTCGCTTCAGCTCGGGTGCATTGTCCGGAGCACCATCTCGATCAACACCGAGAACCTGAGGCATCCTGACCGAGGGAATTTGCGCAACCTCCTCTTCACGAAGCTGCACGAACGATACAAGTTCCCCGCTGAATTTGAAAACACAAGCCTCAAAGGGAATAAAGTGAACAATGCTGCCCTCACGAAGATGAGCAAGGCCCTGTCTACTTGGAAAAGCAATGTGAAGAGAATGATCGAGAAAGGTGAGAGTTATCAGAAGATCAAGGAGAAAAATCCTTCGATCACCGAAGATGACTACAACGACTTCAAGATCAATTGCTCGAGCACCGCAAGCTCCCAATCAAGTGAGTGGGGGAAACAAATGCGGGAGCTGAACATAGGGGAACACACACTCGGTCCCGGCGGTTACAGAGTGGCGGAGCCTATATGGGACAAGGAGGAGGCGGACCGTGCCGAGCAAGGCCTACCGCCCCTCTTCGATAAATACGGTCACAAGCAGACCAGGAACTTTGTCAAGGCCCGGTACAAGAAGGACCCGAAAACAAAGGAGCTTACCACGGATCCGAAGACCAGGCAGCTTGAGCTTGTTCTAGTAAGGAATACACCCCCGCGTAATTAGCTCCATATGATTGCATTCTAATTAATGAAGCCAAATTTCTAAATGATTCACATTCCTTCCGCAGGCGACTGAAAGCAGTAGCGCGGGGTCGACTAAGAGCAACCCTTGGGACACCACTCTAAATAGGGGGTTGAATGTAATGAAGAACAAGGATAAGCTCAGTAAGTCGACGTCAGCTGGTCGTGTGGCCGGCAAAGGCTTGTCGACAAAATGGGGGTCATACTATACCGCTGGTGTGCGGAAGGAGAAAAAGACCAGCTCGGAAAGCCAGGCGCGAGAGGTTCAAGAACTCAAGGCACAGGTGGCGCGGATTCTGGAGATTGTCCAAGAGCAAGTGGAACAACGACTCGGAGCGACGATCACCGCCCTTGTGCCTACCTTGATCTCGGGGTTGAGTGCGTGGATTGCGGGCCGCCAACAGGGGCCGCCCCCGATTCCTAGCTTCACGGCCAGCAACTCGCATAATGCGATGGCGGGGCCATTGGTGCCTCCGGCGGAGGCGGCATTGGTGTCTCCGACGCCGGCACGGGAGCTTAATGCACCCGGGTGTACGCCGGCCGGGACCTCTTCAGCAAGCGGCCCCTCCGTCAACTGCACGCCCGCCGTTGGCGGTGCGTCGACATTAGCCGAGCTCGACGCCATCATCACGGTAACTAATTAAGCCTCTCTCGGCCGAGGACTTCATCTCCTTGCCTTTGACTGGGCATCCCTAACGCCCTACATGTTTTCGCAGGGCGCCGCCGACGTTCCGTGCACTCTCCTCCACTTCGTGAACAACGAGTTGGTCGATGTCGCCAAGGGCAAAATCGTTCAACCGGGCAACCCCTTGTTCCACGGTACCCAGATGCCACCCAACTTGTTTAGGGTTCAACTGGTTCGGGTGCTGCCAGGCTGCGACGACTTGTTACCTCCGATTCGACCCGTCGGGGCCGACGATGAAGACGTGATGACCCTCAGCGCCTGCCTGAGCTGGCCCCTGCTTTGGCCGAAGAGCCAGATTCGTTTGGGGGCGGGGGACACCACCCCAAAGACAACACCGCCAATCGTGCCGGCGCCAAGTCGGCCCCATGGCAAGACCGCCGTAACGGTGCCGGACATCCCTATGCCACTGGATCCAAACATGCATATGGCACAGGATCAGAACGACGACGACGACGATGATGATACATTTGGCAACGTCGATCAGTACTTTGCCGATCATGGGTACGATGGCGACTTCATGGGGCCTCCTTCTCAAGAACCAAACCCAACAAAAGACGTGTGCGATCTAGCTGGTACCGCGGAGAAGCCAAGTTGCAATAAGCGCCGTCTGGCGTTCAGCTCTCAGGAGACGCCTCCAGCTGCCGACTTCACCGAGCCTCAGATAGGCGAGGTGTGAAATATTATCAGCCCCAACACACTCAAGAAGGCGGTCTGTGAGCAGAACTCGGTCCCATTACAGGAGAAGAAGAAGACACGCAAAAGAAAGACTAAGAAGGGTGCGAGCCAGCCGGCACCGAGTACGATCCGTGCTCAGGACGGGCCACCTTCACCGCAGGATATCTCGAGGAGGGTGCATGTGGTGGGTAGGGCGATGCTACCGACAAATATGCTCAATGCTGCAACCGGTGCTATGCGGAGTCTGCATGACAGTGTTCTTTCTTTGGAGAAGCGGCATCTCAGGTAGAAGGATGTGGCATACCCGGTTTTCGTGGCCAAGGTGCCAGAGGGCAAGGGCTTTGTGGATAACTCCATCGGGCGTACGATCGTCCTGCGTTTTGATGACATCCACGCTATGTTGAACCTTCATCCGCTGCACTACACCTTCGTTCGGCTATTTTCGCTGAGTATGGAGATGCGGATCATTCGCGACAAGACCCCAGACATCGTGATAGTCGACCCCTTCTACACGCGTGCCAAGATCTTGGGCAGCGCTGGGGACCGGCAAGTCGCGAGTTCTTACCTCGAAGGCGTCATTCTGGCAAACCAAGATAAGGATAACTTCCTCGTGCCTTACTTTCCCGAGTAAGTCCTCCCCTCAACCGGCCCGTAACATATGAATTCTTACATTTCGATCGTTTTTCTTTTAACATTCCGTGTTTTCTGCAGTGACACACGTTGCACGCTCATCCTCCTAAGCCCCAAATATTCCATGGCCACGTATTTCGACCCGGACCGTCAGTCGAACGTAGACTACACAAATGTCAAGAAGGTTCTTGATGATGTTCTCCCCGGCTACGCCAAATCTGGAGACACCTTCACCAGGCCTATTCGTAAGTACGGCAAGCACATGTTCTCCCACAATACGACGTTCTGCTGCGTCAAGCAGCCGCCTGGCGGTCAGAAGGGTGCCTACTACGCCATCCATCACATGCGGGCGATCGTACGGGACCATCATCAACTTCTGCTACCGAGTAAACTCAAAGATTGGGCCGCGAGCGTGTCGGCAATCCAGGACGCGGACCTCCGACAAGAATTCTTTCGCATCCAGTCGGAGTTTGCGGAAATCATCCATCAAGATGTCCTTCGTACCTCGGGGCAGTTCTACCTCAGAAATCAACCGTCCAACAGTGACATCGACACAATGCTACAAATGCAGGCTGACAACGACCGTTATTTCATGACTCCCATGATAGACGGCGGCTTCATCCCCGCTCCGGTCCTTTGAGTCGAGTCGAAAGCAGTGATGCTGTGTCTAGTTCTGAAACATCGATTGGCTCATGTTGTAATTAAACTTTAATGAACTTGTAGTATGTCTCTTTGGTTTCGAGAGTCGTTCAACTTAGATGTAATCGATGCTATTAATGTCTTGCTTTTCTCTTCCCATCGTTCTGTTGCATACTTATATATTGCTTATGTATTGTCTGTGAATTGGTACTAACGTTTCGTTTGGCTAGTGCATAGCGATGCCGACGTATGTCGTGTACAAGGGTAAGGTTCCCGGAGTCTACGATGACTGGGAGGAGTGTCGGAGACAGGTTCACCGATTCAGCGGTAACAGTTACAAAGGGTACACCACTAGGGCCGAGGCCGAATCTAGATACGCCCGCTATCTAGCGGGAGAGGGGAGGGAGCGTTGGAGGAACCGGATGAAGACGAGTTTCATCGTGATGATGCTCATCGTGATGACCGCAGCTCTCTTCTATGTGATGGTAGTTTAGATGATCGATATCGACTTGTAATGTGAATACAAACTCGCTACTCGCAGTCTCGAGACTTGTAATATAATGTTCTACCTTTGTTCGGTCTTTTCAATTCGGAGACTAATTTGATGAATTGTATTCGGAGACTAATATGATGAATTGTATTCAAAGACTAATCTTCTATTGTATTTGATGAATCTGTTGTTGATGTGTGCTGTCTACATTTTGTCAAATTATACATTTCGTAACCTATGCAAAAAACAGAAAATAAAAAAATAAAAAAAAACCTAATATTCATACTAATGGCGCATCACATGATAGTGCGCCATTAGTATGACAGTGCATACTAATGGCGCATCACCGGGTAGTGCGCCATTAGTATGCCGCGGTTACTAATGGCGCATCCAGAGGTGGTGCGCCATTAGTATGCCAAAGCACCTGGGTATACATGGCCCCTGGGAGGCATACTAATGGCGCACCCTGGCCTATACTAATGGCGCACCCGCGGTGCGCCATTAGTAAAAATTACTAATGGCGTGCTATTAATGGCGCACCACAGATGCGCCATTAGTAGGGTTTTTTTTAGTAGTGTACCTCAGTCATTGAGTTGTTTGCTGAAAACAGAAGCAGATTCAAAAGTTGTTCATGCAGAGACGCACACGGCGGTGGAACTTCCCAGGAGGAATGAATCGATGGCTGGCCATAACTATTCTGTTCAAATTCAAGTTATGTTAAAAATGCAGCTGTAAGCAGATTATCGAAAATTTACAAATCGGCAACCTATGGATCCAGGTGCGTAGCAACAATTTTACAATCTTCCAAGACGGCAGCAAATATTTACCCGAGCACAATGGCGATAGTCCGTCCGATGCAGCATGCAGAGAGCAACTCGGGGGTGGGGCTAGACATGGAAAACAAACATGAAAGATCAGCACATAATTAAACAAACAAACATAGCGGCATCACTGAATTACTGAGAAAGGAAAAACTGCATCACTGAATGAGCACGAAATCTAGAGGTTGCCGCCATGGATCCTCGCCGCCATGCCTACAGTTTGCTCGCTCGCTAGGGTTCGGGGTGCGGGCGGAGCACTCTCTGGTATGGTTGCGGCCTCACCTGCGGATTTGGTGGCTTGGCCGGCGGAGTGGCGGCGAATGGGAGAAGAGCTGGCTGGGCTTGGTTGCCTCTCGAGGCCTGCAGACATTTGCTGTTGGCTCGTGAAATAGTTGGTACACCTAAAAAGTGTTCACAGATTTTTTATAAATATTTCAGAATTTATAAAAATCATGGTTTTTAAAATATATTCGTTTATCTGAAAACAGTCATGAAGTGACAAATATGCAAGAATTTGAAAAATATTCATATTTTTTTAAAATTTCAGTCATTTGAAAGAAATCATGAATTTAATAATATTTCCAAAACTTTAAAATGATTATAACTTTTAAAACCCGGAAAAAAAGAAAAATAAAATCTTCTGGAACTTTCCCAACCAAAACCGACTGGAAGCTAACTGAGCCTGCCCATTATATATGGTTTTTTTAGTGGTCCCGCCCATTACAAAACTCCACACTATGAATTGTAGGCGCTCTGTGCCGATAAGGCATTGTTTAGCGCCATAAGCACCAAATAAGATTCTTTTAGGGAATATAAGCACCAAAGAAGATATTCCGGGTAGGTGACTTGTTCAATTTGTTTCTTATTGCAATAAAAAATTGCACACCCCAGCGTTGTTATTGGCCAGTCATGAGGCAAACTCGGTTAGTTCTCTTATTTATGTCGGCTTGTTCAACCTTTTTGCAGTTTCTTTGGTTTTGATGGTTTATTCTTCTTATTTTCTTCCAAGTACTTTTTCCACCAGTTTTCTTGTTTTCATTTGTATTTATGAAAATTAGTACTCCCTCCGTCTGGAAATATTCGTCGGAGAAATGCATAAAAATGGATGTATCTAACACTAAAATACGTCTAGATAGATCCATTCCTCCGACAAGTATTTCCGGACGGAGGAAGTACTCTTTTTTCCTTTTAATTGTTAAATATATTTAATAATATTATAAATTTCTTAAATATTTTAAAATTTGTAATTTTTTCAAGATTTAAAAATGCAATAACTAATTTTTAAAACGAGAGCATCTTTTATGTTCTAAAACTTCCATAAATTCTGTTAGCATTCTATACAAAATATTATTTTATTTTATTTGATAGGTGGAGGCGAGAGGAGAGAAAGAGAGAGGGGGTTAACACTAAGTAGAAAACGGCCCATTAATCCCGGTTCCAGAGGCCCTTTAGCCTGGTTCTGGAATCGGGATAAAAGGGTCGGGATTAAAGCCCAAAACCTTTAGTCCCGCTTCGTTTACGAACCGGGATAGAAGGGGATCCACGTGGCCGTTGCGGGGCGCCCAGGCAGCCTTTAGTCCCGGTTGGTAACACCAACCGGGACCAAAAGGTTGCCACGCATCAGCAGCTCGCAGGCGCTGCGGTTTTTTTTAAAGGAGGGGGGTAGGGGTTTTGGAGGGTTAATTTAGGGGTTTCATATTGTGTTAGCTAGCTAATAGACAGAAGTGGTCTCTCTTTCTCCGTGCTTAGTCGACGCTAGCTACTATACATATAGACAAAACTCGACGCGCTAGCTAGTAAGAAAATGAAGGAACCATTAATTACACAAGATCATCATGAACATATACAGAGAGAAAGTGACCTCTCTTTCTCCGAGAGATTGGTCGAACAACAAGTTCTCGTATATCGATCCGGCGCTACATACTACATATATACAATATAACATCTCTTACAATCCCTAACATCTATAATCAATTTCCACATGGTATTCTCCCTTCTCATTTATGATGTGGTCAAGAAAGAATCCCACCAATTCCTCTTGAATTGCTCGAATGCGATCATGTGGGAGGATTTCATCCGGCATCTGCCACATCTAATTTAAAGAAGGGGGTCAATACATATATATGAATAAAACTCAACACAAATTATGATAATAAAATAAAATTCTGAATATTATTGTTTATGTACATCATATTTTTTTGCGGAGTAGTGATACGTCTCCAACGTATCTATAATTTATGAAGTATTCATGCCATATTTATAATATTTTTACATGATTTTGGTATGATTTGATCAGAACTAACACGGACTGACGCTGTTTTCAGCAGAACTACTGTGGTGTTGTTTTTGTGCAGAAATAAAAGTTTTTGAAATGTGCTGAAAATCAACAGAGAATATTTTTGGAGAATATAAAAAATACTGGAACGAAAAGCTACCGAAGGGGAGCCCTGAGGCCACCACGAGGGTGGAGGGGCCCCCCCCTATCTCGTGGACTCCTCGTGGGCCCCTTGACGTGAAACTGACGCCAACCCTTCCTATAATCCTAAAAAACCCAGAACAGAAGAGAGATCGGAAGTTTTACCGCCGCAAGCCTCTGTAGCCATGAGAAATCAATCTTGGCCCTCTCTGGCACCCTGCCGGAGGGGTACATCATCACCGGAGGCCAGAGGTGGATCTCAGAGGGGCCATTATCGCCATGAAGACGAAGGACCAAAGGGAGAACATCTCCCTAACCAGGGGAGGCCATGGAGGAAGAAGCACAAGGGGAGAACCTCTCCTCCTCTCTCTCGGTGGCGTCGGAGTGCCATCGGGAGAATCATCACCACGGTGATCGTCTTCATCAATATCACCATCATCATCACCATCCTCATCTCTTTTCAGCGATCCACTCTCCCGCCCCCCGCTGTAATCACCTACTTGAACATGGTGCTTTATGCCACATATTATGATCCAATGATGTGTTGCCATCCTATGATGTTTTGAGTAGATTTCCTTTGTCGACCCATCATTATTTCACACTCTCTATTTATAATACTTAAGTAATATATTCTAACTTTATGATAACAACACCTATTTTTATATTTTAGCTCTCTGATATCATGCAAAGTTATACTCTTCATACCCACAACATAGTTTTATTTTTCGTTTCTAGTTGGAAGCAAACATTCGATGTACGTAGAGTCATATCAGTGGCAGATAGGACTTGAGAGAATATTGATCTTACCTTTAGCTCCTTATGGATTAGACACTCCATGCTTATCACTTCCACCCATTGGAAATTGGTACGATGATTCCCTGCACTTGAGGATTATCAAGGTGTTTTCTGGCGCCGTTGCTGGGAGCAATAGCGTGGGGTTGATATTTTCGTGTATGCTTGTTTGCTTTCTTCACTAAGTAGTTTTTGTTTTCCCTTTTGTTTTTGTTTAGTTGTGGGTGAAATATACAAAAAAAATAAAAGAATGAAAAAAAAGATTCACTTGCCTCATATGCCTAAAAAGTTTATCAAAAAGAGAAGTGATTGGAAAGTTATGCATTGGAGAAGTGAGGGTCGACCTTGAACACTTGTGTTCATGCTCATGGAAACAATGTAGAATTTTTCATGGAAGTTTCTCAGAAATAATTATCCCCTTGTATATATCCATTGTATTATAAAAATAATGTGCCAAGCTTTGGTTTTAGGATGATTAGATTGTTTGTTTACTATGTGCAGTGCAAAAACAGAAACTTTGGCTGTAGAGCGTGAATTTACATTTTTTTACTGGAAAGTCAAACGGGTCTGAAAATTTGTGCACAGTACTTCTATACAATTTGTTTAGATTTTTCTAATTTGTTAGAACTTTTAGACTTACAGAAGTATACGAAGTTTTCAGATTACTACAGACTGTCCTGTTTTTGACAGATTTTGTTTTCTAAGCGTTATTCGCTTACTTTGATGAATCTATGGGTAGTATCCGGGGGTATGAACCATGGTGAAGTTAGAATACAGTAGATATAATGCTAATATTAAATTGGAATGAGTTTACAACAGTGCCTAAAGGTAGTGATTTGCTTTATTATACTAAGGGATCTCACAAAGTTTTTGTTAAGTTTTATGTGGATGAAGTGTTCGAAGAACGAGGAGTTACCGATGTGAGAAGAATAACTGGATCAACATTATAAATGATAGTTTCTTCTTTAGCTTTTATCGGTTCTTTAATTTCTTCTTTAATTAGTGGGTGATATTTGAACCACTTCTCCTTAAGGAGATCAACACGAGTAGGAAAATATTCACAAAAAGAAGATACCATCTCATAGTCAAGTCCAAATTTAGTGTTAAACTTTTGAAAAGCATCAGTATTCATAAAAGACTTAACACAATCAAACTTAGGTTCAATACCTGACTCTTTACCTTCGTTGAGTTCCCAATCTTCAGAGCTGCGTTTAATTCTTTCTAGGAGATCGCACCGGAATTCAGTAGTCTTCTTCATAAAAGAACCAGTACAAGAAGAATAATCGAACATGGATTGATCATTACGAGAAAGTCAAGCATAAAAATTCTGAATAATAGTTTCTCTCGACAGCTCATGATTGGGGCATGAATATAACATTGACTTAAGCCTCCCCAAGCTAGAGCGATATTTTCTCCTTCACAAGGCCAAAAATTATATATATAATTTTGATCACAATGAACTAGATGCATAGAATAAATTTTTTGATGAAATTCCAATTTCAATCGATTCCAGTTCTAAGATCCAATATCATCGCATAGCCTATATCATGTCAATGACTTTCCCTTCAAAGATAAAGGGAAAACTTTCTTCTTAGCTTCATCTCCGAGTAAACCTGCAAGGTTAAACAATCCACAAATTTCATCCACGTATATCAAGTGCATATCAGGATGTTCGGTTTCATCTCCTGCATAAGGGTTAGCTAGTAGTAGTTCCATCTCCTACCGGAGCTAGTTTGTCTGACGCAGGGTCGGAAGAGGAGCTGCCCGAGTTACTTTATGTCTTGCCCATTATCTATCGTACAGTATATTCCTTGCTAGCTTTGCTCGCTTGCAGTAGCGGCCATAGGGGGTCCGTCTTCGTCTTCTCTACCACGGCCCACGACTAACGAATCTAGACTTAGGAGTAGCTTTCTACTCACCGGCGGTGTACCTCCATCATCCAATCGGGTGAGCCTGCACAGGTCAGGCCTCCCTTCGGCGCATCACACGGAACATCAGGACCAAAATTTAAAATTCAAACAATTTCAGGTGTGTGAGTACAGCTAATCAAATTTTGAATGTCTAGAAAATTGAAAGTTCGAATTCGAAAGTTCAAGTTATACTCCATCCGTCCAAAAATTGTTGCCGCTCAAACAAATGCATCTAGCACTGAAATAATGTCTAGATACATCGATAAATATTTTCACTCAGAGTTAGTATAAATTTTAAAATGTGTGAATATTCTCGAGTTTTTAAAAAATCATTCTTCCAAACAAAAAGCTGAAAGTTCCAAGACCAAAAAGTCTGAAAGTTCAATGCGTGCTTCTCTCAAGCTATACACATGTTTTTCCACGATATGCTGAAAACAGAAAAAAGTCTATTACGACGAAAAGCATGACAGCGATCGAATATCAAATTCCAAGAAATGGAATGATCGGCATGTCGGAAATGCGCGGGTTGGTAGACGCGGTTGCCGTCAGATGGGCCTCAACTCGTTCATAGTGCTCACCTCGTCACGACGAGGAGAAAGTCATAGTTACATCCCCGAATCCATGGCAGCAGCAACGGTCTCTCGCTCATTTTTATGGAGAATAAAAACAGTAACAAAGAGACAAAGGTTCATCGATCATTGTCTCGGTGTATCTGCGATCAGCTGCGGCGATTCATCGATCATTGCACGCTCTTGCAAGGACGATAATAATATAACCTGCCACGTTGTCTGAAGAAAGCAACATCCTACCCATGCATTGCTCAGCTGATTAGGTGTCCATCAGTCCTTCAGAGTTTAAGTCCTAATTACACTACGTATTAGTGCTTGTATTTTTTGGATTCACTAGTGCAGAACCGGGCTATAGCCCCGGTTCGTAAGGGGCTTTAGTGCCGGTTCTGTAACCAGCACTAAAGGGTGGGGACTAAAGGTCCCCCCTAGTACCGGTTCAGCTCGAACCGCAGCTAAAGGGCCACCACGTGGTACGAGCCAGTGCCGGGTGTGGGGAGAGCTTTAGTACCGGTTGGTGTTACCAACGGTACTAAAAAGTTTGAGGGGTTTTGGTTTTATTATTTATTTTTCCTTTAATTTTGTGTTTTCCATTTAATTCTTTTTCGTTTGCTGGTATTTTATGATACTACATATTGTACACATTATGCATATATATAAATAGAATTTTTCATAGAACCGATTATATATATAC
>NC_041387.1:4538365-4668540 GCF_002162155.2 Triticum dicoccoides
TATTCCTACATGTAGCCTTTCAGAGCCAGTGGCATTTGCCTTGGTGCCTTGGGAGCACGATGACAATTGGGAGTAGTTCATTGGGGCGGTAACGGGTAGTAGAATTCTCCTTTGGGATCTATGACCTCGTCGAGCAACAATCCCGCTATTTCCTCTTGAAGTGCTCATATGCGCTTCACTGGTAGGAGCGTCTTCCGCACCGATTCAAACTGTTAAGAAGGAGATCAATATGCATGTGTATTAGTTATGTGACTAGATATCGATAATGACGTAAAAATTGTGAATAGTATTCTGTCAAACGCGCGTACCCATAGTTGTCTCTCAGTTTTGGTCCTTTCGGACGTCATGCTAATGTTCTCGAAAACGCAGTATGCACAATGATCTCTCCCCTGCGGCTGCTTCAGGGTCTTTACGAGAATATAATTTAATCAGATAATAATTAATCGAGCATGATAATTAATGGTATTGAAACTAGAATTAAAGAGATGCATGGTAAGATAGTACTACTTAATTAATTATACCTATGGTCGAAACCAATGCAGCCTTTCTCTCCATTCGCCTGGAACCTCTTTTGAATTCCTGAACTTTGCCCAAGCCCTGCCCGCCGGCAAAGAAAATGAATAAACGAGTTATTAAATAGTTGATATTAGGAAATGACGAACTAAAGAGGCCGACATATAATTAATAATGATTGAAATTACCTGTCAACTATCCCTTCATGGTTGTGTACTCTCTCTTCTCTTTAAGTAGTGAGTCCAGTACTTCAACTGTTCCTTCGTCAACTTTAATGATTAACAAGATCCAATGATAACTGCATGCACACACGTTTGCATGTCTTAATTAAGCAGACATGTGCATAACACTCATCAACTACCCTAAACCCTATACACTTAATTATTAACATCTAGCTAGTTAGTAAGTAAAAACAGAATTTGTAGTACAAGACAGTGTGACTCACGTGTAGTTGTAAGGAAGTAGTATATGTTCATTGGTATTGAGGCGCTTCAAGAACTCTAGCATGTTTTTCTCTACCTCTATTTGATACCATGCATATGTCCATGTTTCTTCATTAATGGTATTTGAGTCAATGAACCCAATGCCATAGCGTCCAGCTTTTTTCATTTCATACATCTTCATCCTCCATAATATACCACAGAAAAGAATATAGTGAGGATAATTACAGGTAATGATCAATCAATGAGCACTACAACTAGCTTGAGACTTGAATTACAGAAAGAAATCACTTACAGACAATACAAACTGACGATGGATTTGTCGAGTGTGTCTTGATGGAATAACTGAAATAGTTCTGAATACTCAATGGACAGAGCTAGCTTATGGAAGTAATACTCTTCCTTGACTTTCACCATGAGGCCCTCTCGATTGCTACTCTTGGTAATTTTCATGTACCAATCATGCAATTGATACATTCTCGTTGGGAGGTTCTTGACCTCCTCAGGCCTTACCAAAGGTTGGCCGCGGGCATATTTCCATTTTATCTCCTCCTCTTTAAGCTTAGGCATGGGCTCAATCTCGAGGAGTTGTCCAACAGTGACACCGAGCATTTCAGCGTTCCATCTATGCTCCTCGGTTATTACCAGCTGACCGGCGCCGGTACTCTCATGTGTTGGTACAACAAGCGGGGGGATCGATTGCGCCACCTGTTCTCCTAGTTGGGGAACAGTTTTCCCGCATTTTTGGCCAGCTGCTTGGCTCGAGCTCGAGCTCGACCCTTGTTGTCGTGCTCGATGTGCCTTCCTGATTTTGTGCTCATAGTCTGAGTCAATAGGCTTGGGAGCTGGTGGTCGCGCCATACGAATAAAGTGGTCAATCTTCTCCTCTAGCACTTTCTCCCTTGGCGGCGATGCCGGTTTTGGTGCGAAATGGGCCTCCACTTGGGCCTTCACTATGGCATCATTTTGCTCATTGGTCATGTCGTAAGGCCTCTGCGGAAGAGGCGCGAGGCTTTTTGGACCATATTGAAATCGCTTGCCTCCGCCTGTACCTCCTGCACTACCTCGACTTGTAGCACTATGCACCATAGCTACGGCGGCTCTCTTCCGCGATTGCTGAGGCAGCGGAGATGGCTGACGCGGTGTCGGACTTGGAGGGGGAGTGTCATGCGTTGGTGGACTTGGAAGAGGAGGAGTGGCCTCACACGTTGGCTGAGTTGAAGGAGGAGGAGTGGCCTCACGCATTGGCTGAGTTGAAGCAGGAGGAGTGGCCTAACGCAATGGCTGAGTTGAAGTAGGAGGAGTGGCCTCGCGCGTTGGCTGAGTTGAAGCAGGAGGAGTGGCCTCACGCGTTGGAGGAGCGTGAGTCGTCTTATCCTTGTCACCTCCTAGAATTTCAAGCTCTAGCTGACGCGATGTCGGTGGCCTTGGAAAGATGATGCAATCCTTTCTCCATAGGTTGATACAATGTATGGCCTCTCCCAGTGTGTGCTCCTCGTCACCTCCAGGAATGTAAAGCTGTAGCCCTGAATAATGGTCCACCACCTCATCAACCACGACACAAGCATAGCCATCTGCAATCGTTCTGCAATGGTAGGTTGCTGCGGGGGGATTTGTATAAGCAACGGCGTACGCTGCCTTCACAGATATGGTCTTTATTTTGAAGTGTAGCTCACAGTTAGTGTTGTGGCACCCCGGCTCAGAGAAACCGGAACACCCCGTATTCCATCCCAGAGACCGAGGAGAAGTCTTCTAGAATACGGCACTGCTTAGCATAGAACAAATCAGCTCTTTATTACAATCTATATGGGTACAAGGGGGGGGGGGGTTACATCGGCACGGTGAAACTACGCATGCCACAGTTGCTCCATGCAAGCAGCAGAACAACACGAAGCAGCGGAATGACTACTGGCAGCGGAACAGCGATGACGGTGGTGAACTCCACTCCGCAGGGACTCTGGCTGGAACGCTTATCCTAGCTCGCAAACAAGGAATCCACGGCAAACAAGCAATCAAATCCGGCATGACCTGCAAACAGGCATGACACGCCAGGTCAGTACATTGAATGTACTTGCAAGCTCACAACAACCAAAGCAATCAAGACAAACAATAGCATGGCAATTACAGGTTAACAAGGATTAACATAATATCATCAGAACAACATGGCATCAATAACATGATACAGCTAGCACAATATAAGCATGGCATGGACATATGAACATGATCAAACTAGCATGCAACATAATGACACTATCATGCACCAACTTACTCTGCTCGGGTAACCATCACCTGCACACACTTACCATCACGAACCTCACACGATCATCTCAGGATCCAATCAAGCTTGGTATTAACAATACCGTAGTAATCATTCATGACCACAAGGAGCTTGACCGTTACCCTGACTTTCGCATAACATCCCAAATATCCAACAAGTTGGTATTCACGATACCCCAGTGATCCTCTCTTGATCACATAAATATCAACCAACTTCTTTCATCATTGAACCGGGGTTTGTTATTAAGCAAATCATTATTATTACTGTTGACCCATAGTGTGACCAACTACGAACTGGGGCCATATCTGCGGGTGTGGCTATAGATAGATTAAACACACACACTCTGCAGAGGTTAGCACACTGTACCCACACCACGAAACCCTGGCCTCGCACTCCCATACGTGCGGACACGGCGTTCCGACAAAACCAATCTACTACCATGACGCTCTCTCGGCCACTCCGACCAACTCACCTTTGGGCTAAGTCCTAGGTGGCCCAGTGCCTACCAAAGGCACCAACGGCCACCGTCGTGGCAAAACGGTCCCAAACGGGGACAAGAATCCTTACAAAAACAACGGGCACACAAGGCTTATGCCGTCCTACCTGGCCAAGGTAGCGCCCGCGCATAACCTTTCCTCGCGGGAGGCACCGGTGAGAGGCATGACAATAGACCCAGTTAAGACCTTCACATAAGGTAAGCGTGTTTGCACTGGTCAGATCGATATGGTGGCACCATGACTCAGCCAACAGTTGTTCAAGTTCAATTTAATCTGGTTAAACTTGAATGCGACATGCTGAGCCTTGATA
The DNA here is from genome assembly GCF_002162155.2 of Triticum dicoccoides. Taxonomy (NCBI): domain Eukaryota; kingdom Viridiplantae; phylum Streptophyta; class Magnoliopsida; order Poales; family Poaceae; genus Triticum; species Triticum dicoccoides. The sequence continues at coordinate 4,542,404 of NC_041387.1, forward strand.
AAATAACATGATGCAACTACAATGCATGAACATGATATCAACATAAGCGTGGTGATGCATCATAATCAACGAGCATAACAACAACATTTAATCATCTATCTAGATGAGCATGGCATACTGACGAGCATAAATATCACAACTAGCACACTACTCATAGCATGACATGACACTAGCATCAAAATAACTACCATGCAATAATATAACGATAAAACGACCATGCAAGTATTTAATCAACTGGATGCAAAGAAACATGCATAACAACGGTACTCGGGACAAACGATAGTCAAGCACCGAAGACCATCACCAACATGTACTATTACCAAGCATTGCAAATATTAGTGTAATACTAGCATCAAGAACATAATAACAGAGTGCAAGAAAACATGACGGTAAACACCGATCCATGAGCATAACCGAAATAACGACAGCAGAAGCAAAACAACAGACAGTTATTAAAGATTCAAGTTGGAAACTGTCGTGGGAAACGAACACCTATGGGGCAGGGGCCCCTTCTCGGTCCGGCAGGGAGCGGAGATCGCACGAAGAGCGGATCGAGGCGAGCACACGAGCGATTTTACCCAGCTTCGGAGCTCTCCGGAGAGATAAAACTCCTACTGCTGCCTTGTGTTTGTATTGTGTTCTTGCTCGAGAGCGTGAGCGTTCTGTAGTTTCGAATGAGTCGAACCCCCTCTACGTTGCGCATGGGCCTCCTTTTATAGGCTAAAGGGGTCACCGACAGGTGGCAACGCAGGCAAGGGTACAAATGTAAAAAGGGTGGTAGGTACAACTGCTATCCACAGTGCATCCTACCTAACTCTGACGGCAGGGGACAAGAGCATTTAATGTCCGTCCGCGTCGCCCAAACAGTGCAGAAAAGCGACCGTTAGGGGCGCCACCGCTTGCCACGATGGCCTTCTCGTCATCTCCACTTGCCACCTCGCACCGCTTGGCTGCACAGCTTCCCGCCACGTGCGCCTGGAACGGTCCTGCGGCGACACGTCGACGGATGCGCTGGAGCGTAGGCACAGAGTGGTGGCTTCGCCGCGGCAAGCGCCTTTACGCGGTCGTTGTCTTGTCGCACCCGAAAGCTTGTCGCTCGTCGGGTCTTGCCGGGACGCGAGGCGCGTCCTGGCACGTTTTTTGTAAATGCCTTGGTTGGTCTTCCCGGCAAGCTCCTCTTGCCGGGGCCTTGTCCTCTCCGGCAAGCTCCTCTTGCCGGAGTCTTGTCTTCTCAGTTAAAATACTTTGTTCTTGAATGGAATCAATAGGAGCTACGGAGGATTTTGGCGGACGCCCGGCAAGCTTTGCCACGGGGCGCTGCGACTGCCCATGCACAAGTTCGGGATACTAAGGTACCCTACTTTAGTACACCGACAGGAGCCCCCGGGCCTGGGCCACACATGGTGCCGAGCGCTGTTGGGCCAGGCCCAAAACAGGGCACGGGCACACGCGGCCTGGTCCATACCAAATCTAACTCTGTATCCACCGCGCCCTCCCGTAACGGCACGCGTGAAACGCGGCGTCGTGGGAGAAATCGTGGGTGATTCTTTAACCGAAAAAGGCGTAACGTTCGCGTCCTCCTCTTTATAAGAGGGGGAAACAGGGGTCGTCCCCCACCTTCGCCACTTGCGGTTCCTTCCTCAGAAAGCTCCGCCGCTCCCTCCCGCTTCCCAAAGCCGAAAGAGAGCAGCACTCCGTTCCCGTCGCCGCCGTCGCCGCCAACGCCCCCGTCCTCTTCCACCGCCTCCGCCATGGCTCTGAAGACCGGGAAGGGCGCGAAGTCGGCTGAGGCGCTGCGGCTTGAGGCGCTGCGCAAGGAGCGAGCACTTTTCCCCCCCGAGCTCACCGCGAAGGCGCTGCGGGAGTGGTTCTATCTTTTCTGGTCGACGGAGACGCGGGCGCATCCGCGCACGCAGGTACTCTCCGCCGAAGCTTCTACTTCGAAGCGGTGTCCAAAAGGATACTACTTCTTCCCCTTGTTCTTCTATTGCGGACTCTGCCCGCCCTTTTCTGATTTCTTCTACGACATTATGAACACGTACGGGCTCCATCTCCTCGACTTCACCCCCAACGCCGTTCTGACCATGGCGGTTTTCGCGCATCTTTGTGAGAACTTCGTCGGAATCCACCCAAATGTAGCCCTTTTCCGCCACTACTTCATGCCCCGGGTCGAGAAAGGAGAGCCCTTGTCCGACGGGATCGCCTGGATCTCGAGAACCGGCAAGAAGGAGGCCTATCTGGATGGGGAACTCCGTAGCAAATGGGATGAGTGGAGAGCGGAGTGGTGTTGGATTGTTGACGCGGATCCGCAACCATTCACCAACCTGCGCCAAGCCCGAGTAGTGCGCGGCGGTGATTGGAGCGCTCTGGCGGCGGACGATGCTAGACTGATTGCCGGGCTACTCTCTCCACTTCTTCTTGCTCTTCGGGAAGTTCTCCTGTTTGAAGGAAACGGACAATCTGCTGTGCCCATGCTGGAGCTTGTGGCTCGACAACAAGGACTAAAGGCACGTATGCTGCTGTGGGAACATCCGCTTCTACGGCAAGAACCTGCGGTTCAGCCGGAGCGTGGTGTTCCCCGATAAGCTTGCCGGAGCAAAACTTGTCGGGGGCGTCTGCTTCAACGAAACAAACCATAGGGCTTGTCGGAGCAGACTGCCCCTCAGCACTCTTTGTGTTGATTTTGGGGACCTTCTTGGCGGTGGCTTCGGGGAGCTCTGCCGGAAAGTAGTCACCAGAAACCAACTTCCTCTTCTTGTTCTGTCCAGTCGACGGTGTTACAGATGGTTGAGTAAGCTTGAGCACAAAAATTCCTGGTTCCACAGGTAACTTGAGTGCGGCGCACTTTGACAGGCCGTCTGCAATGTCATTCTGGGCTCTCGGAACGTGTTCCATCTGCAGGCCGTCAAAATGCTCTTCCAATTTTCTCACTTCGTCAATGTAAGCTTCCATCAACGGACTCTGATAATCTGTGTTTACTTGGCGGACGACAAGCTGTGAGTCCCCCCTGACAATGAGCTTCTTGATCCCAAGGTCTGCAGCGATCCTGAGTCCGGCAAGCAAACCTTCATACTCTGCAGTATTGTTTGTTGCTTGCTCCTTGGGAAAGTGCATCTGGACCACGTACTTGAGGTGCTCTCTGGTGGGTGCGACAAGCAACACGCCCGCACCGGCGCCTTGCAGCGAGAAGGCACCATCAAAGTACATGACCCATTCTTTATTTGCCTCCTTGACGGGGATTCTCGTTTCCGGAATTTCTTCATCACGTGTTGGCGTCCATTCTGCTATGAACTCCGCCAATGCTCGGCTCTGGATAGTTGAGGTACTCTCAAACTTGAGGCCAAAACTTGACAGTTCCAGTGCCCACTCGACAATCCTGCCTGTTGCTTCTGGATTTTGCAATATCCTCTTCAACGAAAAGCGAGTGACAACTGTGATCTCATGTGCTTGAAAGTAATGACGCAGCTTCCTCGAGGCCATGAGAAGGCCGAAAAGCAATTTCTGCACACCAGAGTATCTTGATCTGGCCCCCTGCAGAAGGGAACTGACAAAGTAAACTGGGCGCTGCACGATTTTCTTCTGTTTCTCCTCTTGTGGCTGTGCAGATTCATCCTTGTCGGGACCAGAGCTTGTCGGAGAAGCCCCCTGCTTGTCGCTGGATGCGCTTGCCGCGGCCACTGGCTCATCATCCGCCTCCCTTTCCGCTACTAACATAGCACTAACCACCTGATTGGTTGCCTCTAGATATAGCAGCAACTTCTCTTGCGGCTTAGGTGCGACAAGTATTGGAGTGGAGGACAGGTATCTCTTCAGTCCTGGAGCGCAGCCTCCGCCTCTGGAGTCCATTTCATTGGACCTGCCTTTTTCAAAATTTTGAAAAATGGCAGGGCGCGCTCCGCGGACTTAGAGATGAACCTGCTGAGAGCAGCTACACAGCCGGCAAGCCTTCGCACATCCTTGACGCGCTTCGGTGCTTCAATCTGCTCAATGGCCTTGATCTTGTCGGGATTGGCTTCAGTCCCTCGCTGAGATACAAAGAACCCGAGAAGCTTGCCGGAGGGGACTCCAAACACACACTTCTCGGGATTCAACTTGAGATTGATCTTGCGCAGATTTGCAAAGGTCTCGTCCAAATCCTGGATCAGAGTTGCTCTGTCTTTGCTCTTGACCACTATGTCATCCATGTAAGCTTCCACATTTCTGTGCAACTGTGGCTCAAAAGCTTCGTGGACTACCCTTGCAAATGTCGAACCAGCATTCTTTAGTCCGAAAGGCATTCGTACAAAGCAGTATGTGCCACATGGAGTAATGAATGCGGTTTTCTCCTCATCCTCTTCTGCCATGAAGATCTAATGATATCCTGAATATGCATCAAGAAATGACAGCAGATCACATCCGGCTGTGGAGTCAACAATCTGGTCAATGCGCGGCAAGGGAAATGGGTCTTTGGGACAAGCTTTATTAACATCAGTGAAGTCAATACAAAGCCTCCATTTCCCGTTTGCCTTGCGCACGACTACAGGATTGGCCAGCCACGTTGGATGGAGTACTCCTCTGACAAGACCTGCTGCTTCCAACTTCTTGATCTCTTCTGCAATGAATTCTTGACGCTCCACTGCTTGTTTCCTGACTTTCTGTTTGACGGGCCGCGTGTGAGGACAGACGACAAGGTGGTGCTCAATTACTTTCCTGGGAACACCGGGGATATCAGACGGTTGCCATGCAAACACGTCGACATTCGCCCGCAGGAAAGCAATGAGCGCGCTTTCCTATTTAGGGTCAAGCGTGGCACTGATGGTGAAGGTACCATCAGTGCCGTCCTCCTTGGCGGCCACTTTCTTGGTCTCTGGTGAAGCTGTCTTTGCCTTCTTACACTTGCCGGTGGAGCTCGATGGTGCGTCCTCGACGGTAGCGCAGCACTCCGAAGAGGTGCGCTTGCCGGAGTGGGCATCAGAGCTGCTCTTGCCGGACTTGGTCTTCTTCTTCCCCCCGGGGAGCTTCAGCGGCAAGTGGTTTGCGTTCTGCTGCGGCTGCTGCTTCCCGATAGATCTTGTCGGTACAGATAAGGGCATCCTTCTTGTCGCCATGGACAGAAATGACACTTATCGGACCGGGCATCTTGAGCACGTTGTAGGCATAGTGAGAGGCTGCCATGAACTTGGCGAGTGCGGGACGACCGAGTATCCCATTGTAGGGCAATGGGAAATCAGCAACGTCAAAAGTGACCCTCTCAGTCCTGAAGTTTAGCTCGCTGGCAAATGTTACCGGCAACGTGATCTTCCCCTTCGGCTTGCTCCTTCCCGGGTTGATTCCTTGGAAAGTGCCGGTCTCTTCGAGCTCACTGTCGGGGATCTGGAGCTTCTGGAGTACCGCTGAGGAGATCAGGTTCAAGCCGGCCCCGCCGTCAACTAGCATCTTTGTGACCTTGAGGTTGCGGATAGTTGGTGAAACCAACATCGGCAAGCACCCGACCGCAGTTATGCGATCAGGGTGATCCTCAACATCAAAGATGATAGGCGTGCTGGACCACTTTAGAGGCTTGCGCGACTCAACTGATGGTTCTGCTGCATTAACTTCCCGCACCCACTGTTTGAGCTGGCGGTGCAAAGTATGCAGAGAAGACCGTCGTCGACGCACAAAACCTCTGTTGCTTTCTGAAACTCCTGCTCGTCGGCCTCATCCTCATCCATCTCTTCATCTTCATCTTCGTCATCATCCTTGTCGCGGCCGCGGGGAGGCCTGTCTCCTTGCCGCTGCTTAGCCTTGCCGTGGCGCCCTCCCCTGCCGGGACGCTTCTTGCCGGATCCTCCACCACCTTCTTGGGCCTTCTCCTTGTCGCGTCGCTCGTATTCAGCCTTCTGCAGTTCAACAAGCTGCTCAACTTTCTTGCAGGTCTGGAGATCATGGCCCTTGGTGCGGTGGATCTTGCAGTACTGCTTGCCGGAGCCATCCTGCTTGTCAGCGGCCACCACGGCCTCGCCGGAGTTACTAGCTTTGGCCTTCTCGGTGCCACCTCCGTTGCCGGACTGCTCCACGACTAGTACATCTTTTGCTTTCCTCTTTCTGTTGTTCCGCCGCCGGTTTTTCCTTGCCGGGGTGGCATCCTCACTGTCAGACCCTTCTGCTCCTGCATTCTCTCCGGGGAGTTTCCTCCCCTCTTCAGCACGTGCACACCTGTCGGGCAGGGCATATAGCTCACTGACGTATCTAATCTTGCACATCGCCATCTCCTCCCTCATCCTGCGGTTTCGCACGTTCTGATGGAACGCGCTGATGACTGCGGCAGGGTGGACGTCTGGGATGTTGCGCTGCACTTGGCTAAATCTCTGAATGTACTTGCGCAGGGGTTCTCCTTCCTTCTGGGCGAGCAGATGAAGATCGCTTTCCTGGCCATGGGGCTTGTGGCCGCCTGTGAAGGCGCCGACAAACTGATGGCACAGATCCGCCCATGAGGAGATGGAGTCGTCCGGCAAGTGCATGAGCCACGATCTGACGTTGGGCTTGAGCACCAGCGGGAAGTAGTTGGCGAGGATCTTCTCGTCGCGTCCCCCGGCCGCCTGCACCGCGATGGTGTAGATGCTGAGGAACTCCGACGGATGTATCCTACCGTCGTACTTCTCGGGTACGTCTGGCTTGAAGTTCTTGGTACTGGGCCACTGGACTTGCCGCAGCTCACGGGTAAACGCAGGGCAACCTACCGCGTACGGCAAGTCACCTGGTTCCCCTGGCGCATGCATGTCGACAGCAGGCCCAGCGCGTTGGTTGGACTGACGCCACGCTTCTCTTCGGCGCTCGATGCGGGTACGAGCGTCTTCCTGCTGTCGTTCGTGAAGAATTTGGCGCTGATCGCGACGAGCTCGCGGATCCGACGACGCGGTGGAGTCACTGTCGAGGTTGACCCGGCGAGTCGGCGATCTTGGCCTTCGGGGCGGAGAGTGCACGGAAGTTGCACCTCCTCTGGTCTTGTCGTCATCGGCCCGCGCCTAGGCGTCTTGCCGCAGCTTTGACGTGCTCGGTTGCCGGGGAGTGTCGCCGTTGGTGAAGCTGATGAGGCTCTGAATGGTGGCCCTCCAGTCGTCGATCTTGTCCGACGCTGGAGGGTAATCTAGGAGCAGTTGGGCTCGAGCCAACGCTTCTTCTGGACTCTTGGGCGGTGGTGGCAAACGGTGCAAGGAGCGGGATACACTCGAACTTCTAACTGGGTTAGAAGGAGCAGCATCCCGTCCAGGCGACCGCGCCACGCTCGTGTCGGCGTGCTGACGTGCATGCTGGCCTTGAGCGTCCCGAGTTCCACCAGCTTGGCCTTGTTCCAACGCAAGTACGGTGCTAGGAGCACCATGGGGTTGTCGGTCCCGCGCCTCCTGAGAAGGACGCGGTGCGTGCACGGACGCCGAGGTTTGTGCAACCTTGTCCTTGGACCTGGTAGCATAATGATCTCCCTCGTCGGCGCCCGTTCTTCCGCCGGCGTCTACCCCACCACCCGTTTGCTCCGGTGGTGGTGGGATCGACGCGGACGGAGCAGCCACCTCGGAAGTCTTCTTCTTCGGTGGCATGTCGATGAAGATGTTGACGATGCGGCTCGCGTGAACACCGGATCAGGTTCACACAACCTCGACGCCCCCTACCTGGCGCGCCAAAGATGTCGTGGGAAACGAACACCTATGGGGCAGGGGCCCCTTCTCGGTCCGGCAGGGAGCGGAGATCGCACGAAGAGCGGATCGAGGCGAGCACACGAGCGATTTTACCCAGCTTCGGAGCTCTCCGGAGAGATAAAACTCCTACTGCTGCCTTGTGTTTATATTGTGTTCTTGCTCGAGAGCGTGAGCGTTCTGTAGTTTCGAATGAGTCGAACCCCCTCTACGTTGCGCATGGGCCTCCTTTTATAGGCTAAAGGGGTCACCGACAGGTGGCAATGCAGGCAAGGGTACAAATGTAAAAAGGGTGGTAGGTACAACTGCTATCCATAGTGCATCCTACCTAACTCTGACGGCAGGGGACAAGAGCATTTAATGTCCGTCCGCGTCGCCCAAACAGTGCAGAAAAGCGACCGTTAGGGGCGCCACCGCTTGCCACGATGGCCTTCTCGTCATCTCCACTTGCCACCTCGCACCGCTTGGCTGCACAGCTTCCCGCCACGTGCGCCTGAAACGGTCTTGCGGCGACACGTCGACGGATGCGTTGGAGCGTAGGCACAGAGTGGTGGCTTCGCCGCGGCAAGCGCCTTGCCGTGGTCGTTGTCTTGTCGCACCCGAAAGCTTGTCGCTCGTCGGGTCTTGCCGGGACGCGAGGCGCGTCGCGGCACGTTTTTTGTAAATGCCTTGGTTGGTCTTCCCGGCAAGCTCCTCTTGCCGGGGCCTTGTCCTCTCCGGAAAGCTCCTCTTGCCGGAGTCTTGTCTTCTCAGTTAAAACACTTTGTTCTTGAATGGCATCAATAGGAGCTACGGAGGATCTTGGCAAACGCCCGACAAGCTTTGCTGCGGGGCGCTGCGACTGCCCGTGCACAAGTTCGGGATACTAAGGTACCCCTACTTTAGTACACCGACAGAAACCAATGCTTCTGCATGGCTATCATGCAAATGGTGGTTGTGGCTTGCCTAGGGATGAAGAAGGCTCCAGGAAGAAGTGTGGAACGACCGCGGAAAGAATCACCGGAAAGGGTTCACTCTCGGAGGGGGCTGATTAGGGGCAAGGGAAAAATGGTCATTTTCAGAATGTTGAAACATAGTGAAAATGGTGGGAATAGAACGAGCTCGACAAGACGAAGACGTGGGCGTTGGATTCACCTCGATCGGAGTTACGATTGCGGAGTTATGAGGTGAAGAAGATCAGGGGATTTTTTCCGCAAAAAGAATATTCACAGACGGATCCCTGAGTGGATAAGACAGAGGCGTAAATTTGAAATACGCATTCACACGAATGTGCTTCCACTTATCCACGTCAGCGTGGACGTGGTCAACGCGGGGCCAGCTCCTGAGGCAGACGGGTGGGGCCCGTTCACCTCTCTCTCTCCTCCTCGCCTCGTCTTCAACCTCTCGTGCGCCCGCTGCACAGAGGGAAGGCGCGCGCTGCGGGCGGCCATCCGGCCGGCTCCGTCCACCTCTCGCGGTGCATGCTCGGCACACCGGCGAGCTCGTGGAAGAGTGGCGCATCCATCCCTGGGGTGCACGGACTCCGGGAGGGACCGAGGCAGCGGTGGTGAAGACTCCGGCGGGAATGGCTTCGGGTGCGGATGGGCCTGCGGTCATCATGGATCCAGCGAGGGGGAGAGGGCGCAGGGAGGATCGCCGGAGTTCAGTGAGTTGAGTGGTGGTGACAAGGGGAGGAGTTGGGCTCCGGTTGCAGCGAATTTAGGAGGAGTCCAGAGGTGGCCATGGCGGCGATGGGCAGCAAAGAGAGCTCCTGGAGCTCGAAGAACAGGTTAAGGAGGGCTCTAGGAAGGAGGTGAGGTCAATGAGGATCTCGGGAGGGGCTCGGAGTGGCTATATATAGCCGGGCCGAGGCGGTTGAGCTCAGGTGCCACCACGGACGCGTGTCCGGCGCCGCGGACGCGTGTGCTCGCACATGAGCTCGGAGAAGACGACGAGGAGGGAACGGACGAACGCCAGGGGTCACGAAGACGAGCGGAGCTTGAGGACAAGGGAGAAAGAGGCCAACAGAGGACAAGACGACGGTCGATGATACGTCTCCAACGTATCTATAATTTTTGATTGTTCCATGCTATTATATTACCCCTTTTGGATGTTTATGGGCTTTATTTTACACATTTATATCATTTTTGGGACTAACCTACTAACCGAAGGCCCAGCAGTATTGCTGTTTTTTTGCCTATTTCAGTATTTCGAAGAAAAGGAATATCAAACGGAGTCCATATGGAATGAAACCTTCGGGACCGTGATTTTTGGAACGAACATGATCCAGAGGACTTGGAGTGCAAGTCAAGAAGCAGCCGAGGCGGCCACGAGAGGGTAGGGCGCCCCCCCCTATAGGGCGCGCCCCCTGTCTTGTGGGCCCCTCGGGCAGCCACCGACGTACTTCTTCCTCCTATATAAGCCTACGTACCCCGAAAACATCCATGGAGCCAACGAAACACAATTTCCACCGCCGTAACCTTCTGTATCCGCGAGATCCCATCTTGGAGCCTTCGCTCGCGCTCTGCCGGAGGGGGAATCGACCACGGAGGGCTTCTACATCAGCACCATAGCTCCTCCGATGAGTTGTGAGTAGTTTACCATAGACCTTCGGGTCCATAGTTATTAGCTAGATGGCTTCTTCTCTCTTTTTGGATCTCAATACAATGTTCTCCCCCTCTCTTGTGGAGATCTATTCGATGTAAACTCTTTTTGCGGTGTGTTTGTCGAGATCCAATGAATTGTGGGTTTATGATCAAGTTTATCTATGAGAAATATTTGAATCTCCTCTGAATTATTTTATTTATGATTGAGTTATCTTCGCAAATCTATTCGAATTATCAGTTTGGTTTGGCCTACTAGATTGATCTTTCTTGCCATGGGAGAAGTGCTTAGCTTTGGGTTCAATCTTGCGGTGTCCTTACCCAGTAACAGCAGGGGTTGCAAGGCACGTATTGTATTGTTGCCATCGAGGATAAAAAGATGGGGTTTATATCATATTGCATGAGTTTATCCCTCTACATCATGTCATCTTGCTTAAGGCGTTACTTTGTTCTTATGAACTTAATACTCTAGATGCAGGCAGGAGTCAGTCGATGTGTGGAGTAATAGTAGTAGATGCAGGCAGGAGTCGGTCTACTTGTCACGGATGTGATGCCTATATACATGATCATGCCTAGATAATCTCATAATTATTCGCTTTTCTATCAATTGCTCGACAGTAATTTGTTCACCCACCGTAATACTTATGCTATCTTGAGAGAAGCCACTAGTGAAACCTATGGCCCCCGGGTCTATCTCTTATCATATTTTCTTCCAGTCTACTTTTATTTGCATCTTTACTTTTTGCATCTATATTATAAAATACCAAAAATATATTTATCTTATCATACTATCTCTATCAGATCTCACTTTCGCAAGTGGCCGTGAAGGGATTGACAACCTGTTTATTGCGTTGGTTGCGAGTTCTTTGTTTCTTTGTGTAGGTGCGTGGGACTTTTGAGGAGCCTCCTACTGGATTGATACCTTGGTTCTCAAAACTGAGGGAAATACTTACGCTACTATTGTTGCATCACCCTTTCCTCTTCAAGGAAAACCAACGCAATATCAAGACGTAGCAAGAAGGATTTCTGGCGCTGTTGCCAGGGAGGTCTTCGCTCAAGTCAAGACATACCAAGTACCCATCACAAACTCATCTCCCTCGCATTTACATTATTTGCCATTTGCCTCTTGTTTTCCTCTCCCCCACTTCACCCTTGCCATTTTATTCGCCCTCTCTTTCCCAATCTCCTCCTTTCTTTCGCTTGCCCGTTGTTTGCTCGTCGTTATGTCTAGTTCCTTATCCGCTCCTATGTCTCCCGAGTTTGAAGTTCTTCACTTCAAGCAAAGGCAAGGAGAAAACTTAAAAGATGCTTGGTATAGGATGATGGAATCTTATCACAAGTGCACCCTAGAGGTGAACTTTAGAATTCTTCTTCGCAATTTTTATGTTGGGTTAAATATGACGCATAGACAACTCTTGGACTGCATTGCCAAGGGAAACTTTATTGAAATTGATCCCAGTATCACGCATAAAATTATAGAGGGAATAGTAGGAACACTACCTCAAAAGGGAGGACCACATCCTACCCAAGAAGAAACCCAAGTGTTTGGAAATATTTGCGAAGTAACAAAAATATTACAAAAGTCTCTTGAGCCTCTTAAAAGTGTTAGCGGAAATCTTCACCGCATGAATATGTTGATTACTCTTTGCAATAAGCGGTTGGATTCTTTAGATCTAAAAATTTCTGAGTATGAAGGGAAGCAGAAAGCACCTCCCGGATTCGAGCATGACTCCGCTAAAAAACTGAAAATTAAAGATGGCACTACTTAGATCTATCTTCGCTTTTATGCCTAGCTAGGGGCGTTAAACGGTAGCGCTAGTTGGGAGGCAACCCAATTTTCTTTGTGTTCTTTGTTTTTGTTCCTCTTTAGTAATAAATTTTGCATCTACCTTCTGTTTAGATGTGTTTTTATCTTTTAATTAGTGTTTGTGCCAAGTAGAACCTATAGGATAACCTATGATGATAGTTGATTTGATTCTGCTGAAAAACAGAAACTTTGCGCGCACGAATTTAGTTTTGTTAAATCACAGAAATATGCTTTTGCGTTGATTATTTTTGCTTCCGATCAATAGGAAAATTTTCTAGGACTTCATATTTTTGTAGGATTTTTAAAGTTCCAGAAGTTTGCGTTAGATTGCTACAGACTGTTCTGTTTTTGATAGATTCTGTTTTTCGTGTGTTGTTTGCTTATTTTGATGCATCTATGGCTAGTATAATAGTTTATAAACCATAGTGAAGTTGGAATACAGTAGGCTTAACACCAAAATAAATAAAGAATGAGTTCATTATAGTACCTTATGTGGTGGTTTTGTTTTCTTTCACTAACGGAGCTTATAAGATTTCCTGTTGAGTTTTGTGTTGTGAAGTTTTCAAGTTTGGGGTAAAGCTTTTATGCACTATGGAATAAGGAGTGGAAAGAGCCTAAGCTTGGGGATGCCCATGGCACCCCAAGATATTCAAGGATAGCCAAAATCCTAAGCTTGGGGATGCCCCGGGAAGGCATCCCCTCTTTCGTCTTCGTTCATTGGTAACTTTACTTGGAGCTATATTTTTATTCGCCAGATGATATGTGTTTTGCTTGGAGCGTCGTGTATTATATTAGTCTTTGCTTTTTAGTTTACCACAATCATCCTTGCTGTACACACCTTTTGGGAGAAGCCTACTTGATTAGAATTTGCTAGAATACTCTATGTGCTTCACTTATATCTTTTGAGCTTGATAGTTTTTGCTCTAGTGCTTCACTTATATCTTTTAGAGCACGGCGGTGACTTATTTTTGTAGAAATTGCTAGTCTCTCATGCTTCACTTATATTATTTTGAGAGTCTTTTAGAACAGCATGGTATTTGCTATGGTTATAAAATTGGTCCTAGAATGGTAGGCATCCAAGTTGGGTATAATAAAAACTATCATAGGAAGTGAATTGGATGCTATGATCAATTCGATACTTGATAATTGTTTTGAGATAGGGAGGTAGTGATATTAAAGTCATGCTAGTAGGGTGATTATGAATTTAAAGAATGCTTGTGTTGAAGTTAGCAAGTCCTGTAGCATGCACGTATGGTTAAAGTTGTGTAACAAATTTGAAACATGAAGTGTACCTAGCTTGTGCATCCTTATGAGTGGCGGTCGGGGACGAGCGATGGTCTTTTCCTACCAATCTATCCCCCTAGGAGCATGTGCGTAGTGCTTGATTTTTGATGACTTCTAAATTTTTGCAATAAGTATATGAGTTTTTTGACTAATGTTGAGTCCATGGATTATACGCACTTTTACCTTTCCGCCATTGCTAGCCTCTTCGGTACCGTGCATTGCCCTTTCTCACCTTGAGAGTTGGTGCAAACTTCGCCGATGCATCCAAACCCCGTGATACGATATGCTCTATCACACATAAACCTCCTTATATCTTCCTCAAAATAGCCATCATACCTACCTATTATGGCATTTCCATAGCCATTCCGAGATATATTGCCATGCAACTTTCTACCGTTCCGTTCATCATTATCATGACATGCTTTACTTTTGTCATATTGCCATTGCATGATCATGTAGTTGACATCGTATTTGTGGCAAAGCCACCATGCATTATTTTTCATACATGTCACTCTTGATTCATTGCACCATCCCAGTACACCGCCGGAGGCATTCATATAGAGTCATATCTTGTTCTAGTTTCAAGTTGTAATTCATATGTTGTAATCAATGAAAGTATGATGATCATCATTATTAGAGCATTGCCCCAAAAGAAAAAGAAGAAGAAAGGCCAAAAAAAGAAAAAAACAGAGAAAGGCCAAAGAAAGAAAAAAGGGAAAGAAAAAAAGGAAAAGAAAAAAAAGAAAATAAATAAAAGGGGCAATGTTACTATCTCTTTTTCCACACTTATGCTTGAAAGTAGCACCTTGTTCTTCATGCAGTGAGTCTCATATATTGTGCTTCAAAGTAGCACGATGGATTTCATGTAGTGAGTCTCATATATTGTGCTTCAAAGTAGCACCATGTTTTTCATATAGTGAGTCTCATAAGTTGTCTTTTTCATACTAGTGGGAATTTTTCATTATAGAACTTGGCTTGTATATTCCTACAATGGGCTTCCTCAAATGCCCTAGGTCTTCGTGAGCAAGCAAGTTGGATGCACACCCACTAGTTTTATTTTGTTGAGCATTCATTTATAGCTCTAGTGCATCCGTTGCATGGCAATCCCTACTCCTCATGTTGACATCAATTGATGGGAATCTTCATAGCCCGTTGATTATCCTCGTCAATGTGAGACTTTCTCCTTTTTTTGTCTTCTCCACACAATCCCCATCATCATATTCTATTCCACCCATAGTGCTATATCCACGGCTCACGCTCATGTATTGCGTGAAGGATGAAAAAGTTTGAGATTATTTAAGTATGAAACAATTGCTTGGCTTGTCATCGGGGGTATAGAAGTTGGGAACATCTTTGTGTGATGAAAATGAAGCATAGCCTAACTATATGATTTTGTAGGGATGAACTTTCTTCTGCCATGTTATTTTGAGAAGACATGATTACTTTGATTAGTATGCTTGAAGTGTTACTATTTCTTTTATCAATATGAACTTTTGTTTTGAATCATTTGGATCTGAACATTCATGCCACAATAAAGAAAATTACATTGAGAATTATGCTAGGTAGCATTCCACATCAAAAATTCTGTTTTTATCATTTACCTACTCGAGGACGAGCAGGAATTCAGCTTTGGGATGCTTGATACGTCTCCAATGTATCTATAATTTTTTATTGTTCCATGCTATTATATTACCCCTTTTGGATGTTTATGGGATCTATTTTACACATCTATATCATTTTTGGGACTAACCTCCTAACCGGAGGCCCAGCCCGTATTGCTATTTTTTCTGCCTATTTCAGTATTTCGAAGAAAAGGAATATCAAACGGAGTCCAAACGGAATGAAACCTTCTGGAGCGTGATTTTTGGAACGAACGTGATCCAGAGGACTTGGAGTGCAAGTCAAGAAGCAGCCGAGGCGGCCACGAGAGGGTAGGGCGCCCCGCCCTATAGGGCGCACCCCCTGTCTCGTGGGCCCCTCGGGCAGCCACCGACGTACTTTTTCCTCCTATATAAGCCTACGTACCCCGAAAACATCCAGTGAGCCAACGAAACACAATTTCCACCGTCGTAACCTTCTGTATCCGCGAGATCCCATCTTGGAGCCTTCGTCGGCGCTCTGCCAGAGGGGGAATCGACCATGGAGGGCTTCTACATCAACCCCATAGCCCCTCCGATGAGTTGTGAGTAGTTTACCACAGACCTTCGGGTCCATAGTTATTAGCTAGATGGCTTCTTCTCTCTTTTTGGATCTCAATACAATGCTCTCCCCCTCTCTTGTGGAGATCTATTCGATGTAAACTCTTTTTGCGGTGTGTTTGTCGAGATCCGATGAATTGTGGGTTTATGATCAAGTTTATCTATGAGAAATATTTGAATCTCCTCTGAATTATTTTATGTATGATTGAGTTATCTTTGCAAGTCTCTTCGAATTATCAGTTTGGTTTGGCCTACTAGATTGATCTTTCTTGCCATGGGAGAAGTGCTTAGCTTTGGGTTCAATCTTGCGGTGTCCTTACCCAGTGACAGCAGGGGTTGCAAGGCATGTATTGTATTGTTGCCATCGAGGATAAAAAGATGGGGTTTATATCATATTGCATGAGTTTATCCCTCTACATCATGTCATCTTGCTTAAGGCGTTACTCTGTTCTTATGAACTTAATACTCTAGATGCAGGCAGGAGTCGGTCGATGTTTGGAGTAATAGTAGTAGATGCAGGCAGGAGTCGGTCTACTTTTCACGGACGTGATGCCTATATACATGATCATGCCTAGATAATCTCATAATTATTCACTTTTCTATCAATTGCTCGACAGTAATTTGTTCACCCACCGTAATACTTATGCTATCTTGAGAGAAGCCACTAGTGAAGCCTATGGACCCCCGGTCTATCTCTTACCATATTTGCTTCCAGTCTACTTTTATTTGCATCTTTACTTTTTGCATCTATATTATAAAATACCAAAAATATATTTATCTTATCATACTATCTCTATCAGATCTCACTTTCGCAAGTGCCCGTGAAGGGATTGACAACCCCTTTATTGCGTTGGTTGCGAGTTCTTTGTTTCTTTGTGTAGGTGCGTGGGACTTTTGAGGAGCCTCCTACTGGATTGATACCTTGGTTCTCAAAACTGAGGGAAATACTTACGCTACTATTGTTGCATCACCCTTTCCTCTTCAAGGAAAACCAACGCAAGCTCAAGACGTAGCAGTCAGCTACAACACGCACACAGTGCGGCGAGGGGGGCGGCTCACCGGAGAAGAAGACGGATGGGAAAGGGCTCAGGGCGACGCAGTCGATCACGGGGAGGCTACTAGACATGGCTGCGGGTCGAGACGAGGAGAGAACGGACAGGCACAGCGCCGAGATGGAACCAGAGCGCGCTTAATGCATGCCAGGGCGGTGGTCACCGCGTGAGCTAGCAAGGAGGGGACGCGAGAGGCAGGGAAACGCTGTCTAGTGTTTTGTCCTTCCATCAGAGAGGCTGAGGGAAGCGATAGATCAAGAATAGGTGCATTGAATCGATGGGATTTTTCCTCTGAAGTTTGCGGTGTCAGTTTTGGATGAGCACTTGTGATCAACATCAACTTGATTGGGTCAAATGGGGTTGGCTGGGATGTTTAACTATGGGAGGACTATAATCCTGGTGGTTTTGGAGGCAAAAAGACGAAAGCTTAATATAGTTGCTTTGCAACTGACCAAAAGGGTCCAGAATCAAGATCATGATGATGCTCTCACATGGGGTATCCACTTGAGCTCAACTTCGGCAAGGCTGAGTTATTTGGTCATATGAAGATGCTGAAAAGATTTCATACCATTTGGATAAACCAAAATGGTACTTCGTTCACAAACATTTCCACTGACCAGAAACTTGCAAACATTCTAGAGGCAAATTGGCTAGATGGAATATGCTCAGTTTGGGTGGAGATAGGTTATATGGATAGGAGAAGGCCTAGAAAAATTTTCAGCCATAATGGAGCAAGATAAAATATACTTGCTTCACAAACTAAATTTTTTGACAGAATCAAAGATTGGAATATGTGCTCACATGGGAGCATTACATGATCTCAACTTTGGTGGAGAGCTATGATTTGATGATATGAAGTACCATGCAAAATTGCAACTCATTTGGATATGCCTAGCTTGTACCTCCTTCACAAAGTTTCTTTTTGGACAGAAACTTTGGAAAATAATAATTAAATGACTACTAGGAAAATGAGGTTGCATTTTGGCATGTGTCAATGATATGGACAGGAAAAGATGTCCAATGAGTTTGAGGTCAATTGGGCAAAGGAAAATAGCACTTGCTTCACAATGTGCCATTTAGGGCAGAATATGAAATGAATTATTTGACGATGATGATAAACATGGCAAATGAAATGTTTTGCCATATTTGAGGAAGATATGACCCAAACAATTTATGAGAATTATTTGGGAATTTTAGGAGTGATGGAAATATAGGTTGCTTCACAACCTAGGGCTAAAAGGATAATTCCTTTAATAGAAAAGGAATATTCCCAATAAAAAGAATATTGGGATTTGGGCTAGGATGAAAATGACAGGGTCTAGGGTTGGATAGGGGATGACAAGCCACTCTAGAAGCAAAGAAGAGGGCATCTTCTTCAGTTTCCAGACCACAAAGCCACGGAAAAAGAAAACTCGGGCAAAAACCTCAGAAAATCAAAAGAAAAAGAAAGGGCCAAAAATCAGGTTGTTACAAACCTTACCCCCTTAAAGAAATCTCGTCCTCGAGATTTGGTTGCTCAGGGAACAACTCTGAATATATCTGACCTTAAGGAAACCGTTTCCAACTCGGGTATCCCTTTTTCCTTTATTGTTGGTCCCACTAAATTTTGTTTGACTGGCTGACTGTCTCTGAGGTTTTATCCACATTCTAACAGATCTTACCTCACATACTCACGTTTATACTGGCTCCACTTCTTTTCATATCTACTGACTTATCTAAGATTACCCTGACCGAAGTATATCTGCGTCTCACAAATTCGAGGGTGATTTCTGATGGCTGTGTCTGTACTCACAATCTTCCATAAATTGGTGACCAGATTTTCCTGATGAACACCCAAGCTCTGACTCCTTGCATTGGGTTTCTCCACTAAAGGCATGTCCTTCGGGTTCCAAACTGTGAGTTGAGGCATACTGCTGAATTGACCATTGATCTGTCTTAACAAACCCAGGTATTCGATACTGGCAAAGCTGAGCACATGCAGTCAACTGAGCGGGTTGTCTGGATATGGAGTTCCTTACCAAAATTGAGTAGGCCCCCTTAGGTGAATATCCATGGTGATCCATACTGACACAGACTGTCCGGGGCATCTGCACCATGCAGTTCTTGCAACAATTTTCACACCTGCATCACTGGTCTTGCTCCTTCATTACTGTTTTCCTTGTCTGGATCCTTGGGTGAAGGAGCGGGGTCATATTATCTCTCTGTGTGACCATAGTTTCTGTCGGGTGCAATATTCTGACTGGCATACTCTTATCTGCATCTTCTGACATGGTAACCCATTAATTGGTCGGTTCAACACCTCTCAAGTGCTGACCATAGGAAAATGATCATCCGAACCCTTGCAAGAAATTGGCAAATAAATCAGTAGCCACCAGAACGGTCTTTACAACTCAGATCTGGGACATTACTGAGATAACTCAACCACGGCTCAGGACGGCCGAAAAGCAGCTCAGAGCATGAGACCGGGTCGATAAGAAGAAAGTGGCAACTCCCTAAAATAGCCAAAAGTAGCTATAGGTCTACTGTCACAAAAAGAAACTCACAGCTGTACGAGACGGCCGGAAAGCAGCTCAGAACTCGTGACAGTCGTTGAAGAGAGAAATAAAAATCGACATCCACCCCGGATAGCTAAAAATACCTCAGATCACAGGCGTGGTGCCATCACTTGAGAAAAGGAGACAAGGGCTCATCAGGATCATCTTCCAGGTTCACCGGTACTTGTACAGAGCTTAGTGTTGTCGTCAATCCTCATAGTCCTTTGTCACACTGAGGTGTATATCTGGCTTGCTTCACATATATCTAAGAATCTGATTCCCGAGGCAGACTTGTGTTCTGACTGATTCTTGCTTCTGATCAACTATTGCGGATCTGATTCTGACATCTGTTGTCAATTCACAATGTATTATCTTGTACTAGTGCCGTACTGAGGACGATTGGATGGCTTATGCTGAAAACCATCGATAGTATCTTGCCGAGTAAGACTGGGCTTCGTGCTGAAACAGGAATTGCTGGACCATCCTCCTTTCTGAGTATGTGGCACATCCTTGCTTTCTTCCAGGCATATCATGTTTCAAAATCATCCTCCACGAAGAATCAAACCTTGTATCTGAACCATGCCTTTGACTGAAATTGAACTGTTGGTCTCGCACATAGCTTATCTTCTTGTTGATCTGATCATTTCTGTCATGAAGAGTGCACTCTAAGGCAAATTTGATTATCCGTATTTTTGTAAGGAGTGCATGCTAATGCAAACATGATACTGACTGCCCATCCAGGATTCCTTTTGCCTTCAGACGAGATATTCCAAATTTCACTGCAGTCTGCTGATAATTCCATTCTTTTTAGCTGAGTTTCCAATCAGTTGAAATCCTTGTTGATTCTTCATGTCCGGTATCGGTTGACGAGAAACTTTAATAAGGGGAAAATTTGTAACACCGAAGGCCCAAAGAAAGAAACAAAAGAAACGACGAGAACAAAAGCACACAAGCACACACATAATATAAAGCAATCAACACATATTACTGCTACTCACACAATAATATGCATGCACGCCTAAGCACACAATTGTCGCTGAAGCTCTGGTACTACGGTCTAATATGCTGTGGCAGTGTGCACGAAAGTGAAATCCATGTGTGGAAGGAGTTGGCGTAACCAAGGCTACACCAAGCGCTGGCTGAACACCGGCTGGATGTAGATGGATACGGAGGCGAGGACCGACTTGGGGATCATGGGTCGAAACACCAAGGTCACGACCACATCATCATGCGTACGGAAGGGAATCATACACGTCCAAAGAACGAGATGACAGGGCAAACTAGGGGAGGAAAAACAAGACTGCTGGCATTGCCCTCTTTTGATAACAAAGATCAGTAAGGGTTGCCAAAGGGACGAGATGGATGGCACGATTCGGGATAGAGGCAGGTCTATCACCGAAATAATATGGGTGGGTGGCGGAAGGATATTGACGTGATACCTGAGCATAACTCCTGCAAATGGTGTCTGGAACACTCGGTCCCAGGCCATCACTCTGCTGGGACAGAGATGACACCGAACACTGGAGAGCAGGCATGCTAAGAAGGAGGGTGCGGGTAGTGGATCGAAACCGATGCCACCAACACTCACAAGATTAACCGTTAGTGATCAGATAATGAGTGTATATGCATACTATGCAACAAACAAATGTAGCAATCAAGTGCAACAAACCAACTGGGGTCTATTCTACCGTTTTCTAACGTTCGCGTGGGCTAGAGCATCCTACAGCTTGACCTGCTCTGATACCAAGCCTATGGCACCCCGGCTCAGAGAAACCGGAACGCCCCGTATTCCAGCCCAGAGATCGAGGAGAAGTCTTCTAGAATACGGCACTGCTTAGCATAGAACAAATCAGCTCTTTATTACAATCTATATGGGTACAAGGGGGGTTACATCGACACGGCGAAACTACGCGTGCCACGGTTGCTCCATGCAAGCAGCAGAACAACACGAAGCAGCGGAATGACTACTAGCAGCGGAACAACAATGACGGTGGTGAACTCCACTGCGCAGGGACTCTGGCTGGAACGCTTATCTAGATCGCAAACAAGGAATCCACGGCAAACACGCAATCAAATCTGGCATGACCTGCAAATTGGCATGACACGCCAGGTCAGTACATTGAATGTACTTGCAAGCTCACAGCAACCAAAGCAATCAAGACAAACAATAGCATGGCAATTACATGTTAACAAGGATTAACATAATATCATCAGAACAACATGGCATCAATAACATGATACAGCTAGCATAATATAAGCATGGCATGAACATATAAACATGATCAAACTAGCATGCAACATAATGACACTATCATGCACCAACTTACTCTGCTCGGGTAACCATCACCTGCACCCACTTACCATCACGGACCTCACACGATCATCTCAGGATCCAATCAAGCTAGGTATTAACAATACCGTAGTAATCATTCATGACCACAAGGAACTTGACCGTTACCCTTGACTTTCGCATAACATCCCAAATATCCAACAAGTTGGTATTCACGATACCGCAGTGGTCCTCTTTCGATCACATAAATATCAACTAACTTCTTTCATCATTGAACCGGGGTTGTTATTAAGCAAATCATTATTATTACTGTTGACCCATAGTGTGACCAACTACGAACTGGGCCCATATCTGGGGGCGCGACTATCGATAGACTAAACACACACACTCTGCAGTGGTTAGCACACTGTACCCACACCACGGAACCCTGGCCTCGCACTCCCATGCGTGCGGACACGGCGTTCCGACAAAACCGATCTACTGCCATGACGCTCTCCTGGCCACTCCGACCAACTCCCCTTTGGGCTAAGTCCTGGGTGGCCCCGTGCCTACCAAAGGCACCAACGACCACCGTCGTGGCAAAACGGTCCCAAACGGGGACAAGGATCCTTACAAAAACAACAGGCACACAAGGCTTATGCTTTCCTACCTGGCCAAGGTAGCGCCCGCGCATAACCTTCCCTCGCGGGAGGCACCAGTGAGAGGCATGACAATAGACCCAGTTAGGATCTTCCCATAAGGTAAGCGTGGTTGCACTAGTCAGATCGATATGGTGGCACCATGACTCAGCCAACAGTTGTTCAAGTTTAATTTAATCTGGTTAAACTTGAATGCGACATGCTAAGCCATGATAAAATAACATGATGCAACTACAATGCATGAACATGATATCAACATAAGCATGGTGATGCATCATAATCAACGAGCATAACAACAACATTTAATCATTTATCTAGATGAGCATGGCATACTGACGAGCATAAATATCACAACTAGCACACTACTCATAGCATGGCATGACACTAGCATCAAAATAACTACCATGCAATAATATAACGATAAAATGACCATGCAAGTATTTAATCAACTAGATGCAAAGAAACATGCAGAACAACGGTACTCAGGACAAACGATAGTCATGCACCAAAGACCATCACCAACATGTACTATTACCAAGTATTGCCAATATTAATGTAATACTAGCATCAAGAACATAATAACAGAGTGCAAGAAACATGACGGTAAACACCGATCCATGAGCATAACCGAAATAACGACAACAGAAGCAAAACAACAAACAACTATTAAAGATTCAAGTTGGAAACCAATGCTTCTGCATGGCTATCATGCAAATGGTGGTTGTGGCTTGCCTGGGGATGAAGAAGGCTACGGGAAGAAGTGCGGAACGACCGCGGAAAGAATCGCCGGAAAGGATTCGCTCTCGGAAGGGGCTGATTAGGGGCAAGGGCAAATGGTAATTTTCAATGTTGAAACATAGTGAAAATGGTGGGAATAGAACGAGCTCGGCGAGACGAAGAAGTGGGCGTTGGATTCACCTCGATCGGAGTTACGGTTGCGGAGTTATGAGGTAAAGAAGATTAGGGACTTTTTTGTAAAAAGAATATTCGCAGACGGGTCCCTGAGTGGATAAGAGAGAGGCGTAAATTTGAAATTCACTTTCATAAAGGGAAAACGCGTTCGCACGAATGCGCTTCAAGTTATCCACGTCAGCGTGGACGGGGTCAACGTGGGGCCGGCTCCTGAGGCTGACAGGTGGGGCCCGCGCACCTCTCTCTCTCCTCCTCACCTCGTCTTCAACCTCTCGCGCGCTCGCTGCACAGAGGGAAGGCGCGCGTTGCGGGCGGCCGTCTGGCCGGCTTTGGCCACCTCTCGCGGTGCTCGGCACACCGGCGAGCTCGTGGAAGAGTGGCGCATCCATCCCTGGGGTGCACGGACTCCAGGAGGGACCGATGCAGCGGTGGTGAAGACTCCGGCAGGAATGGCTTCGGGTGCGGACGGGCCTACGGCCACCATGGATCCGGCAAGGGGGAGAGGGCGCGGGGAGGATCGTCGGAGTTCAGTGAGTTCAGTGGTGGTGACAAGGGGAGGAGTTGGGCTCCGGTTGCAGCGAATTTAGGAGGAGGCCAGAGGCGGCCATGGCGGCGATGGGCAGCGAAAAGAGCTCCTGGAGCTCGAAGAAGAGGTTGGGGAGGGCTATAGGAAGGACGTGAGGTCAATGAGGATCTCGGGAGGGGCTCGGAGTGGCTATATATAGCCAGGCCGAGGCGGTTGAGCTCGGGTGCCACCGCGGACGCGTGTCCGTCGCCACAGACGCGTGTGCTCGTGCATGAGCTCAGAGAAGATGACGGGGAGGGAACGGATGAACTCCAGGGGTCACGGAGACGAGCGGAGCTCGAGGAAAAGGGAGAAAGAGGCCAACAGAGGAGAAGACGACGGTCGGCTACAGCACGCGCACTGTGCGGCGAGGGGGACGGCTCACCGGAGAAGAATACGGAGGGGTAAAAGGCTCAGGGCGACGCAGTCGATCACGGGGAGGCTACTGGACATGGCTACGGGTCGAGACGAGGAGAAAACAGACAGGCACGACGCTGAAATGGAACCAGAGCGCGTTTAATGCATGCCAGGGTGGGGGTCACCGCGTGAGCAGGCAAGGAGGGGACACGAGAGGAAGGGAAACATTGTCTAATGTTTTGTACTTCCGTTAGAGAGGCTAAGGGAAGCGATATATCAAGAATAGGTGCACTGAATCTATGGGATGTTTCCTCTGAAGTTTGTTGTATCAGTTTTGGATGAGCACTGCTGATCAACAGCACCTTTATTGGGTCAAACGGAGTTGTCTGGGATGTTTAGCTACGGGAGGACAATAATCTTGGTGGTTTTGGAGGCAAAACGATCAAAGCTTAATATAGTTGCTTTGCAACTGACCAAAAGGGTCCAGAATCAAGATCATGATGATGCTCTCCCATGGGGTATCCACTTGAGCTCAACTTCGGCAAGGCTGAGTTATTTGGTCATATGAAGATTCTGAAAAGATTTCATACCATTTGGATAAACCAAAATTGTACTTCCTTCACAAACATTTCCACTGACCAGAAACTTGCAAAAATTCTAGAGGCAAATTGGCTAGATGGAATATTCTCAAATTGGGAGAAGATAGGTTATATGTATAGGAGAAGGCCTAGAAACATTCGCAGCCATAATGGAGCAAGATAAAATATACTTGCTTCACAAACTAAAATTTTTGACAGAATCAAAGATTGGAAGCTGTGCTAACATGGAGGCATTACATGATCTCAACTTTTGTCGAGAGATATAATTTGGTGATATGATGGACCATGCAAAATTTCAACTCATTTGGATATGCCTAGATTGTACCTCCTTCACAAAGTTTCTTTCTTGACCGAAACTTTGGAAAATCATAATTAAATGACTACAAGGCAAATGAGAGTGAATTTTGGCATGTGGCAATGATATGGACAGGAAACGATGTCCAAGGAGTTTGAGGTTAATTGGGCAAAGTAAAATAGCACTTGCTTCACAATGTGCCATTTAGGGCAGAATATGAAATGAATTATTTGACGATGATGATAAACATGGCAAATGAAATGTTTCTCCATATTTGAGGAAGATATGACCCAAAGAATTTATGAGAATTATTTGGGAATTGTAGGAGTGATGGAAATATAGGTTGCTTCACAACCTAGGGCTAAAAGGATAATTCCTTTAATAGAAAAGGAATATTCCTAATAAAAAGAATATTGGGATTTGGGCTAGGATGAAAATGACAGGGTCTAGGGTTGGATAGGGGATGACAAGCCACTCTGGAAGCAAAGAAGAGGGCATCTTCTTCAGTTTCCAGACCACAAAGCCACGGAAAAAGAAAACTCAGGCAAAAACCTCAAAAAATCAAAAGAAAAAGAAAGGGCCAAAAATCAGGTTGTTACAAGTGTTCTCCTTGATGTCATCCATAGGGTATCTATCCAGCAGTGCATCGCCCGGGGCGGAACCCACGCTGCTTCTCGGCATGGATGGGACGGTGCTATCCAATGCTGGATCATGCGCTAGCTGAGGCCGCTGCCGAGACCCCCTTTCCTGGCTAAGCAAGTCGATCTGCTTCTGCTGCCTCTGCAATTTGAGTGCCAAGTCCGCGTGCGCTGATTATAGGCCTTGAAGCCGTTCTGCTTCCTGCTTCCTCTGCTTGTCCTCCAGCTTCTTCTTCTTCTCCTCCTCCATCTTCCTTCTCGCACGGCTTCTGTAGTCGGCGTTCCACTCAGAAAATCCCTCATACCACGGAACAACACCCTTGCCTCGTGTTCTTCCCGGGTGTTCAGGATTTCCCAGGGCGCGCGTAAGCTCGTCGTTCTCTCTGTTGGGCATGAACACCCCCTTTCGAGCTTCTTCTATTGCTTCAACTAACTTTTCATAGGCTCCTTTCAGACATGCCTTCCTCAAAACCAAGCATGTCTTCGGGTCCAACGCCCCCCATGCGCATAGAACCAACTTCTGCCCCTGGGGGTCCAGCTCAATGTAACTGGAGTGACATGTGCAGCCAGCATCTCTTATTCAGACTTATCCCACTTAGGCATTGCCACCGCGTAGCCACCTGGCCCCAGCCTATGGAATTGCTTCTTTTTGTCGGCATTGGCCTTGTTTTTTCTGGACAGTTCCTTAGATAATCATGATTCCTTGAATTTCACGAAATCGTCCCAGTGTTCTCTTTGGTTCTCCAATGTTCCCTTGAATTCTGGAGTCTTCTTTCCTGCTTTGACGTAGTCCTTCCATACAATTTTCTTGTGGTTGTTGAATGCAATTGCCATCTTCCTAAGAGGAGCGTCCTTGACTTTCTCCACATCTGCAGCTGTGAAATGATCTGGTAGGGTGAAATGTTCCATGAGTTCTTCCCAAAGCGCATTTTTTGCTCAGTCATCGACAAAAGTAAGATCTGGACGGGGCTTTGATGGCTTTTTCCATTCTTGAAGGGAGATCGGGAGTTTGTCCTTCAAAAAAACTCTGCACTGACGAACAAACTTGTTCGCAATGTTCTTAGGCGCTATTGGTTCGCCATTAGTTTTGGTGGCCTCGATGTTGTACTTTATGCCCTGCTTCAACTTTTTTTCCTTGCCTCACAATCTGCATGTAGAAGATTTGCTCGATCCGGAGAGCTGAAAAGAAGAAAGATCGATTCATTAATATATCTTCAAATCATTTAAAACATGTGATGATCACTAGATGCCTGATTATATAAATATACCTTGCAGGTCTTTGTTCTATCAAGATCAACATTTTCTTCGCCATCATAATCATTAACTTCGTCGTCATCATAATCATTAATTTCGTCGCCATCACAATCATTAATTTCTTCGCCATCATAATCCATGACTTCATCAATTCGGTCGTCGCGATCGAATATCATATCATCACCCTCCCCGGTATTGTTCAGATATTGGGAGCCGTCATCTTCTTCATTTCGATTATCTGGCGCGCGAGGGGAGCGTATGATATCGAACATGGCCTTTGCTCCCTCTCTACCGGTATTGTCCGCCAAAGCTTTTATTTAACAAATCCAGAAGAAATATAAAACAATTTAGTATTCAAATGACAATATGCATGCATGCAATCAATAAGAGGAAATCTTGAATCATAGTACATAATATGCATCGTCTCGAGTAATATATAATCTCGAATACATCGTCTCGAATATTATATATCGAATACATCACTAGCTAACTAGCTAATAAAGATCGAATACTACAGAATAATCTAGGCCACTGCGGTTCCTGAGGCGCGGGCGGTGGACACCCAAAGAGAAGGAACCATCACAGGATCATAGCTCCGGTCATCTCCCCAAAGACCCTGCCAGGTATTGGAGAACCTGACGTCCATAGCAGCCATGTAGCGATGGATGTGCTCGTCCTCCTCCCTGACACGGCGACGCACCACCTCCGGCAGGGCCGGCTCCCTCCGCACCGAAAGTGGCCCACGGGAACGCCACCAAAGGAGCTCAGGGTCGACGAAGGGACCCGGGTTCCTCACCAAGCGGCGAGCCCCTGAAGGTAACACCTCCCAGTGCCAGCCCGGCGGAGCCCAGTCCGGACATGGGTCTTCTGAAGCATGACGTCGTCGTGAACGGGTCGACGGCGAGGATGTGGGCCGGGCATCGTCGAGAACAAATACTATACGCCGCAAAAGTAACATTTTTTAAATGATTGGATTGTGATTTCTTATATGCAAATTCTAAATTTGTATAACTAAAATTATAAGAAACTAAAAACTAACATTCTATAACATTTCTATAACAATTTGAAATTAATCTAATTCATCTAGCTAAAACTAACATTTCTAAAATTTCTAACATTTCTATAACATTTCTAACATTTCTATATACTATTTGACATTAATCTAATCTAATTAATTAATTCATCTAAAACATGTGTATAAAAAACAGAAAAAACTAAAAACAAAAAAAAACAGAAAGAACTAAAAACTAAAAACTAAATGTGCGTGTGCGTGTGTGTGTGTGCGCGCAAGCGAGCGTGGGTGCACCTACGGCGCCGGCGGTGCGGCGTCTTTGATTGGAGGGAGGAGAGGGGCCGGGGAGAGGGGCTCACAGCGCGGGCGACGGCGAAGGCGACGGTGAGGCGACGGGACGGCAACGGCGAGGCAGAGGGGACGGTGACGGGGACGGGGGCGGCGACGGATGGCGACGGGGGCGGCGACGAGGGGCGGGGGCGACGGGGAGGAGAAGAAGCAGAGGGAGAACGAACTGACGAACTTTTTTGAAGTGTTCTCTTATATAGAACCTACCTTTAGTACCGGTTGGAGCCACTAACTGGTACTAAAGGTCTGTTTTGGCTAGGCAAAGCGGCGGGATGCGCACCCCCTTTAGTACCAGGTGGTGGCTACAACCGGTACTAAAGGCACC
The DNA here is from genome assembly GCF_002162155.2 of Triticum dicoccoides. Lineage (NCBI taxonomy): Eukaryota > Viridiplantae > Streptophyta > Magnoliopsida > Poales > Poaceae > Triticum > Triticum dicoccoides. The sequence continues at coordinate 4,570,743 of NC_041387.1, forward strand.
CCCTTTAGTACCAGTTGTAGCCACCACCCGGTACTAAAGGGGGTGCGTTGGCTCCTGATGTCTACTACACAACCTTCTTCTTGTAGACGTTGTTGGGCCTGTGATACGTCTTCGTCGTATCTATAATTTTTGATTGTTCTATGCTAATATTATTCACTTTCATATACTTTTTGGCAACTTTTTATATTATTTTTGGGACTAACATATTGATCCAGTGCCCAGTGCCAGTTCCTGTCTGTTGCATGTTTTTTGTTTTGCAGAAACCCAATATCAAACGGAGTCCAAACGGGCTACAAACGGATGGAGATTTTTTTGGAATATTTATGATTTTGGGGAAGTAAAATCAACGCGAAACGGTATCCAAGGTGGTCACGAGGTAGGGTGCGCGCCCTACCCCCCAGGCACGCCCCTGACCCTCGTGGTCCACCCGTAAGGCGGTTGATGCTCTCCTTCTGGCACAAGAAAGCTAATTTTACAAGGAAGATTTGAGCGAAAGATTCACCCCAATCGGAGTTACGAATCAGAGAACGCAGAAACAGAGAGATAGATCCAATCTCGGAGGGGCTCTCGCCCCTCCCAAGCCATGGGAGCCAAGGACCAGAGGGGAAACCCTTCTCCCATCTAGGGAGAAGGTCAAGGAAGAAGAAGAAGAAGAAGAAGGGGGGCTCTCTCCCCCTTGCTTCCGGTGGCGCCGGAACGCCGCCGGGGGCCATCATCATCACCGCGATCTTCACCAACACCTCCGCCATCTTCACCAACATCTCCATCACCTTCCCCCTTCTATATCCAGCGGTCCACTCTCCCGCATCCCACTGTACCCTCTACTTGAACATGGTGCTTTATGCTTCATATTATTATCCAATGATGTGTTGCCATCCTATGATGTCTGAGTAGATTTTCGTTGTCCTATCGGTGATTGATGAATTGCTATGATTGGTTTGAGTTGCATGTTTTATTATTGGTGCTGTCCTATGGTGCCCTCCGTGTCGCGCAAGCGTGAGGGACTCCCGCTGTAGGGTGTTGCAATACGTTCATGATTCGCTTATAGTGGGTTGGTGAGTGACTGAAACACAAACCCGAGTAAGAGGGATTGTTGCGTATGGGAATAAAGGGGACTTGATACTTTAATGCTATGGTTGGGTTTTACCTTAATGAATCTTTAGTAGTTGCGGATGCTTGCTAGAGTTCCAATAATAAGTGCATATGATCCAAGTAGAGAAAGTATGTTAGCTTATGCCTCTCCCTCAAATAGAATTGCGATAGCGATTACCGGTCTAGTAACATAGTCAATTGCTTAGGGACAATTCCACAACTCCTACCACCACCTTTACACACTTGCTATATTTACTTTATTGTCTCTTTATCTAAACAGCCCCTAGTTTATATTTACGTGTTCTTTACTTTCTTGCAAGCTTACCCGAAAACACCTACAAAGTACTTCTAGTTTCATACTTGTTCTAGGTAAAGCGAACGTCAAGCGTGCGTAGAGTCGTACCAGTGGCCGATAGGACTTGAGAGGATATTTTTTCTACCTTTATCTCCTCGTTGGGTTCGACATTCTTACTTATCAAAAGAGGCTACAACTATCCCCTATACTTGTGGGTTATCAAGACCTTTTTCTGGCGCCGTTGCCGGGGAGCAATAGCGTGGGGTGAATATTCTCGTGTGTGCTTCTTTGCTTTATCACTAAGTAATTTTTATTTGCTGTTATTAGTTGTTCTCTATCTTTAGTTATGGATATGGAACACAAAATACCAAAAAAATTAGGTGTACTTGCTGCTGATGGAGATGGGGAACCTCCTAAAACCCTCGATGCTGGTTATGTGAAAGATATTATGTACTACTTTAACAATCCTGAGAAAACCCCATTCAATTATGTTATGGGAGTAACGTTGGATCAACGTGAATACTTTAGGGATTATCGCGTAACACAAAAAGGGAAACTATTATGGGATCAAACTCATATATTGAAGTGGTATGCTTGGCAACTATGCGTGAGTTATGATTATACTTGTTGCTCTAGGATGAAGGCTCCACACCTTCCCTTTTCATGCAAATTCAATGATAATAAAACCTTAGCTTCTTATGCTAATGGTATATATGATTACTATGACGTGGAACAAATAGAAGAATTTGTTGCTTTTATGGGTGCTTATGAAATTGAAGCTATGTGTAAAGAGTTTGAGGATTATGATGATGCTGTTTATAGATCTGAAATTTTAGCTATCCTCAAATATTTCTATGAGAATTATAAATACAATTATGAAATTAATGCACTTATTAAGAAAGTCTCCGCTGTCCAAGAAGAGACTAATATTTTGCAGGAATCTATGGAAGAAGAAATTGATGAAACTATGAGCTCATTGGATGAAAAAGATGAGGAGGAGAGCGAAGAACAAGAGGAGGAAGAGTGGATTGATAACCCATGCCCACCTTCTAATGAGAGTAACTCTTCAACTCATACATTGTTTAATTCCCCTTCGTGCTTACCGAAGGATGATTGCTATGATGACTATTATGATCCCTTTGATTCTTTTGAAATATCCCTTTTTGATGATGCTTGTGGCCAAGATGCCAATATGAATTATGCTTATGGAGATGAACTTGCTATAGTTCCTTATGTTATGAATGAAATTGTTGCTATTGCACCGACGCATGATAGTCCTATTATCTTTTTGAATTCTCCCGACTACACTATATCGGAGAAGCTTGCACTTATTAAGGATTATATTGATGGGTTGCCTTTTACTACTACACATGATGATTTTGATGAATATAATATGCATGTGCTTGCTGCTCCTACTTGCAATTATTATGAGAGAGGAACTATGTCTCCACCTCTCTATGTTTCCAACACGATAGAATTGCAAGAAACTGCTTATACTATGCATTGGCCTTTACCATGTGTGGATGAATTGTTCTCTTATGACATGCCAATGCATACAAAGAGAGTTAGACTTCGTTGTTGCATGATATATGTTACTTTGTGCTCACTACTAAATTACAAATCATTGTTCATTAAAATTGGCTTTGATATACCTTGGGATCCGGGTGGATTCATTACTTGAGCACTTAATGCCTAGCTTAATGGCTTTAAAGAAAGCGCTGCCAGGGAGACAACCCGGAAGTTTTAGAGAGTCATTTATTTCTGTTGAGTGCTTTCTTATAGTTTAAAAAAATAAAGAGGGGAACCGAAAAGCTTTTCAAAAAGGAAAGTGAAAGTAAGAAAGACAAGCATTGTTGAAGTGGGAGAGCTCCTTGAACTTTGTTCATGCTCATGGAAACTTTGTGAATCTTGATTACAGAAACTTTTCAACAAAAATAATTATCTCCTTGTACAATTCCATTGTATTATAAAAAGAATGTGCCAAGGTTTGCCTTTAGGATGTTTACAATGCTTGTTGGTTTGTACGGTGCAGGACAGAAACTTTGGCTGTAGTGCGCGATTTTACATTTTTAACTGGAACGCCAATGGTTCTGATTCCTTTTGCACTGTCTTTCTATACAACTTGTTTATTTTTCCTAATTGTTGTAGAATTTTTGGGGTACCAGAAGTATTGTGATTGTTCAGATTGCTATAGACTGTTCTGTTTTTGACAGATTCTGTTTTTGATGCATAGTTGCTTGTTTTAATGAATCTATCCATTTATATCAGTGGATTAAGCCATGAAAAATTTATATTACAGTAGACACAATGCAAAAACAAAATATGAATTGGTTTGCAACAGTACTTAGAGTGGTGATTTGCTTTATTATACTAACGGATCTTACCGAGTTTTCTGTTGAAATTTTGTGTGGATGTAGTGTCTAATCGAGGATGTTTCGATATGAGAAGAAGGAAGAGAGGCAAGAGCTCAAGCTTGGGGATGCCCGCGGCACCCCAAGTAAATATTCAAGGAGACTCAAGCGTTTAAGCTTGGGGATGCTGGGGAGGCATCCCCTCTTTCTTCAACAAATATCGGTATGTTTCGGATTAGTTTCGTTCATGCATTATGTGCAAGTCTTGGAGCGTCTTTTGCAATTAGGTTTTTATTTTTCTTTTATGCACCATGCTGGTATGAGATAGTCCTTGGTTGATTTATAGAATGCTCATTGCACTTCACTTAAATCTTTTGAGTGCGGCTTTATAGAATGCTTCATGTGCTTCACTTATATCATTTGAAGTTGGATTGTCTGTTTCTCTTCATATAGACAACCGCCATTTGTAGAATGCTCTTTTGCTTCACTTATATTTGTTAGAGCATGGACATATCTTCTGTAGAAGAATTAAACTCTCTTGCTTCACTTATATCTATTTAGAGAGATGACAGGAATTATTCATTCACATGGTTAGTCGTAAAATCCTACATAAACTTGTAGATCGCTGAATATGATATGTTTGATTCCTTGCAATAGTTTTGCGATATAAAGATGGTGATATTAGAGTCATGCTAGTGGGTGATTGTGGATTGTAGAGACACTTGTGTTGAGGTTTGCAAGTCCCGTAGCATGCATGTATGGTAACCGTTGTGTGACAAAATTGAAGCATGGGGTGTTTCTTTGATTGTCTTCCTTATGAGTGGCGGTCGGGGACGAGCGATGGTCTTTTCCTACCAATCTATCCCCCTAGGGGCATGCGTAGTAGTGCTTTGCTTCGAGGGCTAATAAAATTTTGCAATAAGTATATGAGTTCTTTTTGATTAATGTGAGTCCATGGATTATACGCACTTTTACCTTTCCATCATTGCTAACCTCTTCGGTACCGTGCATTGCCCTTTCTCACCTCGAGAGTTGGTGCAAACTTCGCCGGTGCATCCAAACCCCGTGATACGATACGCTCTATCACACATAAGCCTCATTATATCTTCCTCAAAACAGCCACCATACCTACCTATCATGGCATTTCCATAGCCATTCCAAGATATATTGCCATGCAACTTCCATCATCATCATATTCATGACTTCAGCATTCATTGTCATATTGCTTTGCATGATCGTAAGATAGCTAGCATGATGTTTTCATGGCTTCTCCGTTTTTTGATGTCATTGCTACGCTAGATCATTGCACATCCCGGTACACCGCCGGAAGCATTCATATAGAGTCATATCTTTGTTCCAGTATCGAGTTGTAATGTTGAGTTGTAAGTAAATAAAAGTGTGATGATCATCATTATAGAGCATTGCCCCATGAAAAAAATGAAAAAAGGGAAAGGCCAAAGAAGCCTAAATAAAAAAGGGGGCCAAAGAAGCCCACCAAAAAAAAGAAAAAGAAAAGGGGCAATGTTACTATCTCTTTTTCCACACTTGTGCTTCAAAGTAGCACCATGTTCTTCATGTAGTGAGTCTCATATCTTGTGGTTCAAAGTAGCACCATGTTCTTCATATAGATTGTCTCCTATGTTGTCACTTTCATATACTAGTGGGAATTTTCATTATAGAACTTGGCTTGTATATTCCAACGATGGGCTTCCTCAAATGCCCTAGGTCTTCATGAGCAAGCAAGTTGGATGCACACCCACTTAGTTTATTTTGTTGAGCTTTCATACACTTATAGCTCTTAGTGCATCCGTTGCATGGCAATCCCTACTCCTCGCATTGACATTAATTGATGGGCATCTCCATAGCCCATTGATTAGCCGCGTCGATGTGAGACTTTCTCCTTTTTTGTCTTCTCCACATAACCTCCATCATTATATTCTATTCCACCTATAGTGCTATATCCATGGCTTGCGCTCATGTATTGCGTGAGTGTTGAAAAAGCTGAAGTGCGTTAAAAAGTATGAACCAATTGCTCGGCTTGTCATCGGGTTGTGCATGATGGGGGCATTTTGTGTGACGAAAATGAAGCATGGCCAAACTGTATGATTTTGTAGGGATAAGCTTGCTTTGGCCTTGTCGTTTTGAAAAGACATGATTGCTTTATTGGTATGCTCGAAGTATTATTGTTTTTATGTCAAATGATAGACTATTGCTTTGAATCACTCGTGTCTTAATATTCATGCCATGATTAGACATATGATCAAGATTATGCTAGGTAGCATTCCACATCAAAAATTATTCTTTTTTATGAGTTACCTACTCGAGGACGAGCAGGAATTAAGCTTGGGGATGCTGGTAGTCTCCGTCGTATCTATAATTTTTTATTGTTCCATGCCAATATTATTCACTTTCATATACTTTTTGGCAACTTTTTATATTATTTTTGGGACTAAAATATTGATCCAGTGCCCAGTGCCAGTTCCAGTCTATTGCATGTTTTTTGTTTCGCAGAAACCCAATATCAAACGGAGTCCAAACGGGATAAAAACGGACAGAGATTTTTTTGGAATATTTATGATTTTTGGGAAGTAAAATCAACACGAAACGGTATCCGAGGTGGTCACGAGGTAGGGGGCGCGCCCTACCCTCCTAGGCGCGCCCCTGACCCTCGTGGTCCACCCGTAAGGCGGTTGATGCTCTCCTTCTGGCGCAAGAAAGCTAATTTTACAAGGAAGATCTGAGCGAAAGATTCAGCCTGCAAGTGCACAGGTTTGTAGGACAGTAGCAATTTTCCCTCAAGTGGATGACCTAAGGTTTATCAATCCGTAGGAGGCGTAGGATGAAGATGGTCTCTCCCAAGCAACCCTGCAACCAAATAACAAAGAGTCTCTTGTGTCCCCAACACACCCAATACAATGGCAAATTGTATAGGTGCACTAGTTCAGCGAAGAGATGGTGATACAAGTGCAATATGGATAGTAGATATAGGTATTTGTAATCTGAAATAATAAAAACAGCAAGGTAACTAATGATAAAAGTGAGCGTAAACGGTATTGCAATGATAGGAAATAAGGCCTAGGGTTCATACTTTCACTAGTGCAAGTTCTCTCAACAATAATAACATAGATAGAACATATGACAAGCCCTCAACATGCAACAAAGAGTCACTCCAAAGCCACTAATAGCAGAGAACAAACGTAGAGATTATGGTTGGGTACGAAACCACCTCAAAGTTATTCTTCCGGATCAATCTATAAAAGAGTTCGTACTAGAATAACACCTTAAAATACAAATCAACCAAAACCCTAATGTCACCTAGATACTCCATCATCACCTCAAGTATCCGTGGGCATGATTATACGATATGCATCACACAATCTCAGATTCATCCAACCAACATAAACGTACTTCAAAGAGTGCCCCAAAGTTTCTCCCGGAGAGTCAAGAACGTGCGCCAACCAATATGCATAGGTTCCCAATGTCACGAAACCCGCAAGTTGATCACCAAAACATACATCAAGTGGCACATGATTTCCCATTGTCACCATAGATAATCACGGCAAGACATACATCAAGTGTTCTCATAAAAGACTCAATCCGAAAAGAAAACTTCAAAGGGGAAACTCAATTCATCACAAGAGAGTAGAGGGGGAGAAACATCATAAGATCCAACTACAATAGAAAAGCTCGGGATACATCAAGATCGTGCCATAGAGGAACACGAGAAAGAACACGAGAGAGAGAGAGAGAGAGAGAGAGATTAAACACATAGCTACTGGTACATACCCTCAGCCCCGAGGGTGAACTACTCCCTCCTCGTCATGGATAGCACCGGGATGATGAAGATGGCCATCGGTGATGGGATCCCCCTCCGGCAGGGTGCCGGAATAGGGTCCCGATTGGTTTTTGGTGGCTACAGAGGCTTGCGGCGGCGGAACTCCCGATCTATTTTCTGTTCTGGAAGTTTTAGGGTACGTAGGTATATATGGGTGCAGGGGGTACGTTGGTGGAGCTACGGGGGCCCCACGAGGTAGGGGGCGCGCCCGGGGGGGGCGCACCACCCACCCTCGTGGGCAGCCCGTATCTCCCCTAACGTGCACTCCAAGTTCCCTCGGTTGCATTCCTTCCAAAAATTACTTCTCCAGTTGATTTCGTTCCGTTTTGACTCCGTCTGATATTCCTTTTCCTCGAAACACTGAAATAGGCATAAAACAGCAAATCTGGGTTGGGCCTCCGGTTAATAGGTTAGTCCCAAAAATAATATAAAAGTGGATAATAAAGCCCAATATTGCCTAAAACAGTAGATAAAATAGCATGGAGCAATCAAAAATTATAGATACGTTGGAGACGTATCAAGCATCCCCAAGCTTAATTCCTGCTCGTCCTCGAGTAGGTAAATGATAAAAAAGAATTTTTGATGCGGAGTGATACTTTGGCATAATTTCAATGTAAATCTTCTTGGTTGTGATATGAATATTCAGATCCGAAAGATTCAAGACAAAAGTTCATATTGACACAAAAATAATAATACTTCAAGCATACTAATCAAAGCAATCATGTCTTCTCAAAATAGCATGGCAAAAGAAAATTCATCCCTACAAAATCATATAGTTAGGCTATGCTTCATTTTCGTCACACAAAGATGTTCCCAACTTCTATACCCCCGATGACAAGCCAAGCAATTGTTTCATACTTAAATAATCTCAAACTTTTTCAACCTTTATGCAATACATGAGCGCGAGCCATGGATATAGCACTATGGGTGGAATAGAATATGATGATGGGCATTGTGTGGAGAAGACAAAAAAGGAGAAAGTCTCACATTGACGAGGCTAATCAACGGGCTATGGAGATGCCCATCAATTGATGTCAACATGAAGAGTAGGGATTGCCATGCAACGGATGCACTAGAGCTATGAATGCTCAACAAAAGAAAACTAGTGGGTGTGCATCCAACTTGCTTGCTCACGAAGACCTAGGGCATTTGAGGAAGCCCATCGTAGGAATATACAAGCCAAGTTCTATAATAAAAAATTCCCACTAGTATAAAAAGTCAACTTATGAGACTCACTACATGAAGAACAAGGTGCTACTTTGAAGCACAATATATGAGACTCACTACATGAAGAACAAGGTGCTACTTTGAAGCACAAGTGTGGAAAAGAGATAGTAGCATTGCCCTTTTTATTATTTATTTTTTTTTATTTTTTTGGGACTTTCTTTTTTTTTGGCCTTTCCTTTTTTGGGGGCCTTTATTTTTCTTTTGGCCTTTTTTGGGCAATGCTCTAATAATGATGATCATCACACTTTCATTACAACATATGTATTACAACTTGAAACTAGAACAAGATATGACTCTATATGAATGCCTCCGGCGGTGTACCGGGATGGTGCAATGAATCAAAAGTGACATGTATGAAAAATAATGCATGGTGGCTTTGCCACAAATACGATGTCAACTACATGATCATGCAATGGCAATATGACAAAAGTAAAGTATGTCATGATGATGATGATGGAAGTTGCATGGCAATATATCTTGGAATGGCTATGGAAATGCCATAATAGGTAGGTATGGTGGTTGTTTTGAGGAAGATATAAGGAGGTTTATGTGTGATAGAGTGTATTGTATCACGGGGTTTGGATGCACCGGCGAAGTTTGCAACGACTCTCGAGGTGAGAAAGGGCAATGCACGGTACCGAAGAAGCTAGCAATGGCGGAAAGGTAAAAGTGCGTATAATCCATGGACTCAATATTAGTCAAAAGAACTCATATACTTATTGCAAAAATTTAGAAGTCATCAAAAATGAAGTACTACGCGCATGCTCCTAGGGGGATAGATTGGTAGGAAAAGACCATCGCTCGTCCCCGACCGCCACTCATAAGGATGCACAAGCCAGGTACACTTCATGTTTCAAATTTGTTACACAACTTTAACCATACGTGCATGCTACGGGATTTGGAAACTTCAACACAAGTATTTCTCAAATTCATAATCACCCAACTAGCACGACTTTGATATTATCACCTCCATATCTCAAAACAATTGTCAAGCATCAAACTTTTCTTAGTATTCAACACACTCAAAAGAAAGTTTCACATAACTTGAATACCAAGTATATTAAAATTAAGCAAATTACCATGATATTAATGACTCTCATAATAATCTAAGTGAAGCATGAGAGATCAATAGTTTCTTTAAAACAAATCCACCACCGTGCTCTAAAAGATATAAGTGAAGTACTAGAGCAAAAATTATCACGCTCAAAAGATATAAGTGAAGCACATAGAGTATTCTAGCAAATTCCAATTTGTGTAAGGCTCTCTCTCATTAAAGAATTTCAGATCTTGATACTTATTCAAACAGCAAGCAAAGCTAAATAAAACTACATTGCAAGGATAGCACAACTCATGTGAAGAAGCAAAAACTTAGGCTCAACCGATACTAACCGATAGTTGTTGAAGAAGAAAGGTGGGATGCCTACCAGGGCATCCCCAAGCTTAGATGCTTGAGACTTCTTGAAATATTATCTTGGGGTGCCTTGGGCATCCCCAAGCTTGAGCTTTTGTGTCTCCTTAATTCCTCTCATATCATGGTTTCTCTTTTTATCAAAAGATTCATTCACAACAAACTCAACAAGAACTCGTGAGATAGGTTAGTATAAACCAATGCAAAACCTTATCATATTATACTGTAGAAAATCACTTAAATTATGACTAAACATTGAATACTAAATGCCTCTGCATATTTAATACTCCTATCTTAAAATAGAATCATTAAACAAGCAAACATATGCAAACAATGCAACCATAACAGCAATCTGCCAGAACAGTACAGTCTGTAAAGAATGCAAGAGTATCAATACTTTCCTAACTCTAAAAATTATGAACTAAAATTCCCACTGTAATAAATTTATCAGAGCTCAATATGAAAAAGGATTCAACATTATACCACTCTCTTACTTTTCTAGGGAATTTCTGCAACAGCGGTAAACTTTCTGTTTTCAAACAGCAACATGTATACAACAAAATAAGCATGGCAAAGGCTATCCTTGACTTCTTTATTGAAACTAAAGATGCAAAACATTATTCTAACTAACATCAAGCAAAAACTAACAACAGGAAATGAAGCTCCAAGCAAAACACATATCATGTGGTGAATAAAAATATAGCTCCAAGTAAAGTTACCGATGAACGAAGACGAAAGAGGGGATGCCTTTCGGGGCATCCCCAAGCTTAGTTGCTGGTTGTCCTTGAATATTACCTTGGGGTGCCTTGGGCATCCCCAAGATTAGGCTCTTTCCACTCCTTATTCCATAGTTCATTGAATCTTTACCCAAAACTTGAAAACTTCAACCACACAAAACTCAAAACAAAACTCGTAAGCTCTGTTAGTATAAGAAAATAAAACCACCACTTAGGTACTGTAATGAACTCATTATAAATTCATATTGGTGTAAAACCTACTGTATTCCAACTTATCTATGGTTCATACCCTCCGATACTACTCATAGATTCATCAAAATAAGCAAACAACACATAGAAAACAGAATGTGTCAAAACAGATCAGTCTGTAGTAATCTGTATAAAACCTATACTTCTGGAACCCCAAAAATTATGAAATAAATTTCTGGACCTGAGCAACTTGTCTATTAATCATCTGCAAAAAAAATGAACCTAAAATCACTCTCCAGTAAAAAATGTCAGCTAATCTTGTGAGCGCTAAAGTTTCTGTTTTTCACAGCAAGATCACATAAACTTCACCCAAGCCTTCCCAAAGGTTCTACTTGGCACTTTATTGAAACAAAAGCTATAAAACATGATTACCACAGTAGCATAATCATGTGGACACACAAAAACAGTAAGGATAAATATTGGGTTGTCTCCCAACAAGCGTTTTTCTTTAATGCCTTTTAGCTAGACATGATGGCAATGATGCTCACATAAAAGATAAGAATTGAAACATAACAAGAGCATCATGAAGCATATGAATAGCACTTTTAAGTCTAACCCACTTCCTATGCATAGGGATTTTGTGAGAAAACAACTTATGAGAACAATAATCAACTAGCATAGGATGGCACAACAAGCATAACTTTAAAACTTTAAGCACATAGAGAAGAAACTTGACATTATTGCAATTCCTACAAGCATATGTTCCTCCCTCATAATAATTTTCAGTAGCATCATGAATGAATTCAACAATATAACCAGCACCTAAAGCATTCTTTTCATGATCTACAAGCATAGAAAATTTACTACTCTCCACATAAGCAAACTTTTTCTTTATAGCATACGTATCATCACAATAATCATCATAAATAGGAGGCATGCTTTCATCATAGTAAATTTGCTCATCAAAGCTTGGGGGACAAAAAATATCATCTCCATCAAACATAGCTTCCCCAGGCTTGTGGCTTTGCATAACATTAGCATCATGGATATTCAAAGAATTCATACTAACAACATTGCAATCATGCTCATCATATAAAAACATTCTATAGATTTCTTCTTCTAGTACTTGAGCACAATTATCCTTTCCATCATACTCACGAAAGATATTAAAAAGGTGAAGCGTATCAGACAAACTCAACTCCATTTTTTTTGTAATTTTCTTTTATAAAATAAACTAGTGCTAAAAGAAGAAACAAAAAGATTCAATTGCAAGATCTAAAGATATACCTTCACTTACCTAGCCTCCCCGGCAACGGCGCCAGAAAAGAGCTTGATGTCTACTACACAACCTTCTTCTTGTAGACGTTGTTGGGCCTGCAAGTGCACAAGTTTGTAGGACAGTAGCAATTTTCCCTCAAGTGGATGACCTAAGGTTTATCAATCCGTAGGAGGCGTAGGATGAAGATGGTCTCTCTCAAGCAACCCTGTAACCAAATAACAAAGAGTCTCTTGTGTCCCCAACACACCCAATACAATGGCAAATTGTATAGGTGCACTAGTTCGGCGAAGAGATGGTGATACAAGTGCAATATGGATAGTAGATATAGGTATTTGTAATCTAAAATAATAAAAAACAGCAAGGTAAATAATGATAAAAGTGAGCGTAAACGGTATTGCAATGATAGGAAACAAGGCCTAGGGTTCATACTTTCACTAGTGCAAGTTCTCTCAACAATAATAACATAGATAGAACATATGACAAGCCCTCAACATGCAACAAAGAGTCTCTCCAAAGCCACTAATAGCGGAGAACAAACGTAGAGATTATGGTCGGGTACGAAACCACCTCAAAGTTATTCTTTCGGATCAATCTATAAAAGAGTTCGTACTAGAATAACACCTTAAGATACAAATCAACCAAAACCCTAATGTCACCTAGATACTCCATTGTCACCTCAAGTATCCGTGGGCATGATTATACGATATGCATCACACAATCTCAGATTCATCCAACCAACATAAAAGTACTTCAAAGAGTGCCCCAAAGTTTCTACCGGAGAGTCAAGAACGTGCGCCAACCCCTATGCATAGGTTCCCAATGTCACGAAACCCGCAAGTTGATCACCAAAACATACATCAAGTGGCACATGATTTCCCGTTGTCACCACAGATAATCAGGCTAAGACATAGATCAACTGTTCTCATAAAAGACTCAATCCGATAAGAAAACTTCAAACGGGAAACTCAATTCATCACAAGAGAGTACAGGGGGAGAAACATCATAAGATCCAACTACAATAGCAAAGCTCGGGATACATCAAGATCGTGCCATAGAGGAACACGAGAGAGAACACGAGAGAGAGAGAGAGATCAAACACATAGCTACTGGTACATACCCTCAGCCCCGAGGGTGAACTACTCCCTCCTAGTCATGGAGAGCGCCGGGATGACGAAGATGGCCACCGATGATGGGATCCCCCTCCGGCAGGGTGCCAGAACAGGGTCCCGATTGGTTTTTGGTGGCTACAGAGGCTTGCGGTGGCGGAACTCCCGATCTATTTTCTGTTCTGGAAGTTTTAGGGTACATAGGTATATATGGGTGCAGGGGGTACGTCGGTGGAGCTATGAGGGCCCCACGAGGTAGGGGGCGCGCCCAGTGGGGTGGGCTTGCCCCCCACCCTCGTGGGCAGCCTGCATCTCCCCTGACGTGCACTCCAAGTTCCCTGGGTTTCTTTCCTTCCAAAAATAACTTCTCCAGTTAATTTCGTTCCGTTTTGACTCCGTTTGATATTCCTTTTCCTCGAAACACTGAAATAGGCATAAAACAGCAAATCTGGGCTGGGCCTCCGGTTAATGGGTTAGTCCCAAAAATAATATAAAAGTGGATAATAAAGCCCAATATTGCCTAAAATAGTAGATAAAATAGCATGGAGCAGTCAAAAATTATAGATACGTTGGAGACGTATCAGCTGCAGGCAGTGCGCAAGTTTAGTCCCACCTTGCTAGTTGAGGAGCGCCAAGGCCAGTTTATAAGCCCCGGCGCGGGCACTGCATTGAGCTCCTCTCCAATGCAGGCCTTCTGGGCCTACCTCTTCTACTCTGCCCTGTTGGGCCTACTGGGCTAGTTGGCCTGCATCCTAGCCCAACTACAGGTTAGGTTTCTAGTCGTATGCAGGCCGCTATGGCCCAGTAGGTGGGCTTTTTTTATTTAGTTTTTGTCTCAACAAAAATTTAGTTTTTTTCTTTTCTACTTTATTTATTTCTGAATATTTTTTCTTTAAGTACAAAAAATTACAAACTTTCTATTAGTGCGAGTAGTTTTCAAATTTGAATAGTTTAATTTTTTTTTAATTTAGTGTTTGTCTCAACAAAAATTTAGTTTTTTTTTCTTTTCTACTTTGCTTATTTTCATTTATTTATTTCTGAATATTTTTTCTTTAGGTACAAAAAATTACAAACTTTCTGTTAGTGCGAGTAGTTTTCAAATTTGAATAGTTTAATTTTTTTTAATTTAGTTTTTGTCTCAACAAATATTTAGTTTTTTTCCTTTTCTACTTTATTTATTTTCATTTATTTATTTCTGAATATTTTTTCTATAGTTACAAAAAATTACAAACTTTTTGTTATTGCCAGTAGTTTTCAAATTTGAATTATTTGACAAACTAATTTGTAGACGAAGTGCATTCAGGTTTTGCACATAAAATTTCTTCGCGTTTCAAATACCAAAACACATAAGTACCCTAACTATTACAAAGATTCCCTCCGGTTTGTTCGAAGCGGCACTTTCCAGATATATAAGTCTGGAAAGTCACTACAGAAGAAAGTGATGACGGTGAAGCCTATCACATGCCAGTGTGGGATCTTTGGGTGTGAAACTTTTTCTTCGCGTGTGTCCCTTTGCGCCGTAACCATGGACAATCTTCATCATTTAACTGGATGCTCGGATCAATATTCACTTTGAATGGAGCAATTTCATCAAACTTTTCATAATCTTCTGATATGTCTGTCTTGTCATCCACTCCCACGATGTTTCTTTTCCCTGAAAGAACTATGTCGCGCTTTGGCTCATCGTATGATCCATTCGCTTCCTTATATTTTCTTTTTCTCGGTCTAGTAGACATGTCTTTCACATAGAAAACCTGCGCCGCATCATTGGCTAGGAAGAATGGTTCGTCTGCATACGCAAGATTGTTGAGATCCATTGTTGTCATTCTGTACTACGGGTCTTCCGTTACCCCGCCTCATGTCATATTGACCAATTTGCACCGAAACAAAGGGACCTTCAAACCACCTCCATAGTTAAGTTCCCGTATGTCCTCTATGTAACCATAATATGTTTCCTTTCCCGTGTTGGTTGTTGCATCAAAGCAGACACCACTGTTTTGGTTGGTGCTCTTCTTATCTTGGGCGATCATGTAAAATGTATTCCCATTTATCTCGTACCCTTTGAAAGTCATTATATTCGAAGATTGTAACTAGGACAGCAAGTACAGGTCATCTTCAATATCGCCATCATGCATGGCACATGTCTGCAACCAACCGGCAAAAGTCCTCGTTTGTTCACGTGTAATCCAGCCGTCAGACTGCTCCGGGTGTTTGGAGTGTAGAAAATTCTTGTGTTCCTCCATATACGGAGCCACCAAGGCGGAATTATGTAGAACTGTGTAGTGTGCTTCAGTGAGAGAATGCCCGTCCATACATATTATTTGATCCCCTCCTAGCGTGCCTTTTCCATCCAGTCTGCCCTTATGCTGCGATTCAGGAACACCAATCGGATTAAGGTCAGGAATAAAACTCAATGACCTCCTCATTTTCATGGACCTTTGAGATGCTTCCTTCTGGCCTAGCACGGTTATGAACATATTTCTTCAAGACTCCCATGAACCTCTCAAAGGGGAACATATTGTGTAGAAATACAGGACCCAAAATGTTAATCTCTTCGCAAAGGTGAACTAGGACGTGCGTCATGATGTTGAAGAAGGATGGTGGGAACACCAACTCGAAACTGACAAGACATTGCACCAGATCATTCTGTAACCTTGGTATGATTTCTGGATCGATTACCTTCTGAGAGATTGCATTGAGGAATGCACATAGCTTCACAATGGCTAATCGAACGTTTTCCGGTAGAAGCCCCCTCAATGCAACCGGAAGTAGTTGCGTCATAATCACGTGGCAGTCATGAGACTTTAGGTTCTGGAACATTTACTCTATCATATTTATTATTCCCTTTATATTCGACGAGAAGCCAGACGGTACCTTCATACTGAGCAGGCATTCAAAGAAGATTTCCTTCTCTTCTTTGGTAAGAGCGTAGCTGGCCTGACCGTGATGTATGCCGTCTTTTTCGTGCATACGTTGCTGGTCCTCCCGTGCCTCTGGTGTATCTTTTGTCTTCCCATACACGCCCAAGAAGCCAAGCAGGGTCACGCAAAGATTCTTCGTCACGTGCATCACGTCGATTGCGGAGCGGACCTCTAGATCTTTCCAATATGGCAGGTCCCAAAATATAGATTTCTTCTTCCACATGGGTGCGCGTCCGTCAGCGTCCTTCAGAACAGGTTGTCGGCCAGGACCCTTTCCAAAGATTACCTTCAAGTCCTTGACCATATCATGTACATCAGCACCAGTATGGTGGCGAGGCTTCGTCCGGTGATCCGCCTCACCTTTGAAATGCTTGCCTTTCTTTCTTACGGGATGCCTGCTCGGAAGAAATCGATGATGTCCCAGGTACACGTTCTTCCTACAACTATCCAAATATATATTGTCGGTATCATCCAAACAGTGCGTGCATCCACGGTATCCCTTGTTTGTCTGTCCTGAAAGGTTACTGAGAGTAGGCCAATCATTGATGGTCATGAACAGCAACGTCTTTAGGTCAAATTCTTCCTGTTTGTTCTCATCCCAAGCACGTACACCTTTTCCATTCCACAGCTGTAATAGTTCTTCAACTAATGGCCTTAGGTACACATCAATTTCGTTGCCGGGTTGCTTAGGGCCCTGGATGAGCACTGGCATCATAATGAACTTCCGCTTCATGCACAACCAAGGAGGAAGGTTATACAAACATAGAGTCACATGCCACGTGCTATGGTTGCTACTCTGCTCCCCAAAAGGATTAATGCCATCTGCGCTTAGACCAAACTATACGTTCGTTGGGTCACCTGCAAACTCCTCCCTGTACTTTCTCTCGATTTTTCTCCACTGCGACCCGTCAACGGGTACTCTCAGCTTTCAATATTTCTTACGGTCTTCTCCGTGCCATCACATCGCCTTCGCATGCACTTTGTTTTGGAACAAACGTTTCAACCGTCGTATTATAGGAGCATACTGCATCACCTTCGCAGGAATCTTCTTCCTGGGGTGCTCGCCCTCGACATCACCAGGGTCATCGCGGCTGTTCTTATAGCGCAATGCACCGCATACCGGGCACGCGTTCAAATCCTCGTACTCATCGCAGTAGAGGATGAAGTCATTAGGGCATGCATGTACTTCTGCACCTCTAAACCTAGAGGGCAGACAGCCTTCTTCGCTTCGTACGTACTCTCAGGCAACTCGTTGTCCTTTGGAAGCATATTCTTTATCATTACCAGCAACTTTCCAAATCCCTTGTCAGATAGACCATTCTCTGCCTTCCATTGCAGCAATTCCAGTGTGGTGCCCAGCTTTTTCTTGTCACCTTCGCAATTCGGGTACAACAATTTCTTGTGATCCTTTAACATGCGCTGCAACCTCTTCTTATCCTTTTCACTTGTGCAGTTTCTCTTTGCATCGGCAATGGCCCGACCTAGATCATCAGCGGGCTCATTTGATGCCTCTTCTTCAGCTTTTTCCCGCATGGCCGGCTCAGCTTCTTCCCCATTATTGTATCATCGTATTCAGGGAACCCATGGCCAGGATAGCTATCGTCATCCTCTTCTTCATTGTCTTCCATCATAACCCCTCTTTCTCCGTGCTTGGTCCAAACATTATAGTGGGGCATGAAACCGGACTCAAACAAGTGGACGTGAATGGTTCTTGAGTTAGAGTAATGGTGACCATTCTTACAGCCAGCACATGGTCAAGGCATAAACCCATCCGCCCGCTTGTTTGCCTGAGCCGCAATCAGAAAAGTATGCACGCCATCAATGAACTGGGGAGAGCATCGATCATCGTACATCCATTGTCGGCGCATCTTCATTACACACCACCGAATAGACCAAATTAATACAAGTTCATACATAAAGTTCATATACAACACTTAAATGCAACATACAAATAACTCTCTAGCTAAAGAATTTAAATGCAACAACAAATGCGATCAAGATTGCAACTAAGGTAACAATTGATCCAACAGCATAATGATACCAAGCCACACTATCAATGGCATATTTTCTAATCTTTCTAATCTTCAACCGCATTTTCTCCATCTTGATCTTGTGATCATCGACGACATCGGCAACATGCAACTCCAATTCCATCTTCTCCCCCTCAATTCTTTTCAATTTTTCTTTCAAATACTCGTTTTCTCTTTCAACTAAATTTAACCTCTCGACAATGGGGTCGGTTGGAATTTCCGGTTCACATACCTCCTAGAGAAAAATATCTATGTCAACTTGATGGGCACAATTTGTCATAAACACGAAATGCAACAAATAGTTTTAAAAGAGAATATACCACATCTAAATCATAACACGGACGAGGGCCGACGGGGACGGATATCAAAACCATGGCACTATGTATAACAAACAACGTACGGGTAAGATAATTATACAAGTAACTATATATCTAAATCACACAAACATGATTTTTTATATAAAAAAGATAAGAACAAGAGGCTCACCACAAGTGGTGCCGGCGACGGGTCGGTGCGGACGATCGACTGTGGTTACGACGGAGACGGGAAGGCACTAAGTAAACCACACCTACATATGCAAACTAAGAGTGATTTTAAGCTCAAATTGCATATAAATCAAATATACTACCGCATATAATTCCTCCCAAATTACTAAAACCCATAAATTAATCACTATATAAAGCATTGCAAGAGCTAATCTAGCAATGAGAGATGAAAGGACAAAGTTGCTAACCTTTGTGATCACCTGAATGTATGGGGGCCTTCAAATCTTGACAAAATTTGGGAAAAATGTGTGATGAGCTCGAGGGGATAAGAGGAAGAACAGAGAGGAGGAGAGGAGAAAGGGGGGAGAACAGAGCAAGTTGGACGAAGGGTTTATATGCAGGACGACCTATAGTACCGGTTCGTGGCAAGAACCGGTACTAAAGGTGTTGGACAGGCCCCAGTCTGACAACATCCTGCCACCACGCCCTTTGGCACGAACCGGTGCTAAAGGTTCCGCACGAGCCGGTAATAAAGGGAGCGGCTCGCCTAACCGTTGGAACCGGCACTAATGGTCACTTTAGTGCCAGCTCAATTTCAAACCGGGACTAATGAGCTGCACATTAGACCCTTTTTCTACTAGTAATTTATTTCAAACTTTTCGATGATGTTTGTTTTATGAGAGTAGATGTTTTTGTCAACTAGGAGTGATGACTGTGTTAATATGAAGATGCTTATAGGAACTAAATATGCAGGCGTACATTCATAGGGACAAGTATATATACTAGTACTCCCTTCGTCCTTCAAAGAGTGTACTTCCAACTTTTTTAAAACCAACATTTATGTCATCAAATTAATAGCATTAGACTAATGATAAAATATATTTTCATCATATACATATTTAGGTTCACAAACATTGATATATTTTTGCACAAACTCGGTCAAATTTTGAGATAGTTTAACACTTCAATAAAGTGAGGAGTACACTCTTTAAAGGACGAAAGGAATACGTTTGTATGAGTGTTTGCGGTCAGTGTTAAATAAAATAGCATCATCCATCAAACCAACCACTTGGGCCTCTCACGAAAGCACAACTGTGCCTCTTCCGGAAAAAAAA
Source organism: Triticum dicoccoides (assembly GCF_002162155.2). Lineage (NCBI taxonomy): Eukaryota > Viridiplantae > Streptophyta > Magnoliopsida > Poales > Poaceae > Triticum > Triticum dicoccoides. Next base: position 4,590,813 of record NC_041387.1, read on the forward strand.
CAGAAAACACATTTTTTTTCGTTTCCGAGAGACATGGTCGTGCCACTCGCAGAAGAGAAAAATATATTTTTTTTCCGCTTCCGAGAGGCATGGTTGTGCCTCTCACAAAAGCAAAATCATACCTCTCGCGGAAAAAAACGCATTTTCACGCAAAAAGGTGAAAAAATATTGTCCAAAAGCTAAGGAAAACCGATAGAGAACAAAAACAAACTGAGTAATAAATTTAGGATGGCAATCGTCATAGCGTACTGATCAATCAATTTGAGAACCATTTAATGAGACGCATGTCGCTGTTTGGCCCTCTCCCGCCCTACTTTCTCCATGTGGATTATCTGTGCAATTATCCCATTCCGACCCAGACCCCTTGACCTTATATGTGTATAAATGGCAGCCCAGGGCTGAACAAGGGACACCATCCATCGCCGGAAGCTAGCTAGGTCGGTTAAGGCCGGCTACAGTGGGGGTAACATCACTAGTAACATCACACTTTTCAAGATAATTTTGCTTATGTGGCACATATTTAATAATGAGAGAGGTGATGGTGATAACTTAGCTTGTTATTGTAACATCACACATATCAAGACAATATGAGTCCATAGGCTAATAAATGAACCATGACATGACACCACACATATGTTACTACCCACTATGGATGTAGTAACATAGCCTAGTAAAATGTGATGTTACTAGTCTAAGTTACTTCCAATTGTGAGTAATTTAAGAAGTGTGAGGTCGGAAGGACTTAGGGTTAGAGTATAGGGTTTAGGGTTAATGGTTTAGGGTTTAGGGAGTAAACCCCCCTCTGGTTAAACGAGCCCACCCAAGCTATTAGAGCCCAGGCCCAGCTACCTGGCTAAGCGAGCGAGACAGCCGGCCGGAAAGCCCAAGCCCAGCCAGTAACTCACTGGCTAGTCTGCTCGCCCAACCCCTTCCTGGGCATAGTTGTTACACGTTTGTAGGATCATGGGCATAGTTGACCCATGATTACCACGTTTTAGTTGCCACATATATTAAAATTGAATTGACCATACATTTCCTGTTGTTTGCAGTCTGGTGGACAAAATTCTCAAGCTGATTATATATCAATCCTGAACGGCTTCCGCAATTTACTTTGATTGGGAATAGTAACATGTAGGCTATTACTCCAGTCCAGAAACCCATGGTACGTTCCCTTACTGTTGCAAACTTGCAATTAGTAGTAAATGTAGAATCGAGAACGTTCCTTTTCAAAATGACAAGCAATTTAGACTGGGATACAAATAAGATATAGATGATCCTCCCATATTCCGTACTTCTATTCATTTTGGCCAAAATGACAATTATCTTTGACCTGATGGGAAGTATTTGCAGCAGTAATAATAATATAGTCTTTTGGTACTTGTAGGCAGGAATTTTTCTGGTTCCGCTTATCCCGATTTTTAAATCATCCGTGGTAGAGAAATAGAGATGCCTCCCCCTCCCGCTCCCCCTCTCGCTCCCACGACGCCACACCTCCCCCTCGCCATAGCCGCCGCCACCATAGATCTGCCCCTGCGACATGCCTCCACGACGGCGAGGGGTGCTCGCGCTAGCTGCACCCACGCCTCCCCCACCTCAGCAGCTTCTCATGGCATCCGGAACCGCGGGGTGGGCGCAGCACGCGACCAGGATCCGAAACTCTATCGAGTGGATCCGGTGCGTGCAGGAGTGGAAGATGGCGAACCGGACGGTGGCGGAGGCAACCATACCGGAGATGAGATCTGCGGCCGTGAGGGTCGCCGAGATCCAACGAGGAAGGGCGGATGTGGAGCAAAGGAAGCTAGCACGGAGAATCCTCGAGGAGGCCACGCTGCAGGAGAGGGCAAGGATGCCCCCGTTTCCGTCCTCCCCGCCGGCCAAATTCGTGATTTGGGCGAGGGCGGAAGCAAAATCGACAGAGCCGCGGCGAGCCCTCCGATGGGAGTGCATCCTCGGCGTGATTCCGCCGAGCGCCTGAGGATCTCTAAGGCTGGGGTGGACCTACTACCTCGCCGTAGATCGCTGGAACCGCCATGGTTTGGAGAACGCGGAGTGGTTAAGCCAGGAAATCGTTCAAGCGCTGACAAAGGGATTTGTATCCCAAAAGGGCAGGTTATGCAGGAATTTTGTTCTTTTTGGGCCTAGCCCAGTAGCAGTTTCAGAAATTCCTAATAAATCCTAGAGGCCCACGCAGCCCATTTGTGCAAGGCAAGAGGTGGAACTAAAGTTTAGTCCCACATTGCTAGTTTAGAGGGAGTTGGACCTCTTTATAAGGGAGGCTCCTTCCCCACTTGTATGAGCATGAGAACAAGAGGGACATCCACGCGCGCTCCTCCTCCGCCGCCCGCCACGCCTCGCCTCGCCTCGCCTCGCCGAGCCGATGTCTAAATTTTTGCCACGCACTACGGGTATACGAAAGGTCACTCGGGTCACTCGGGAGATGGAAAGTTTCACCCTTCGGCTGCTGTCTGTTCGTTTCATCTCCCTCGGTCCCTTCAGCTCTCGGCGCTGCCCTCTCGCCTCCTACTCTTGCGCCTATAAAAGGGAGGTCGCTCCTCTCAGCAAGACGCACCAGAACTACTTCTTCCTCTCGCCACCGGTTCCTGAGCACTGCGTTGCTGCTACGATCTTCTCCATCCCGGCTTGCGGCGTGCACCGCAGGTCGGGACAGTAGGCCTCTGAAACCGCACTCTTTGAGTCCTGTACGGGAGAAGGGTGATAAGGCTTTTGGGGAGCGCTCTGCGCGACTACTGGCTGCTTCATCACGGACGATCCTGTCGCCGACGACTACTTCCCCGACGACGACTTCTTCCCCGACGTCCACGACCTCCTCGACGACATGGCAGGCGACGACACCGACCCCAAGTCCAGCGCTCCTGCTGTTGCTGTGCCGTACGTGTTCTTCTCCTTTCTGTTAAAAGTCCTGCTACAGTTCTTAGCTCTAGTTTCTGTCCTACGTATGTTAGGTTCTATGTCGTATAAGCAACTTCATCTAGTGACTGTTCTAGATGTGTTTACCTCAAGTTCATATATGCAGACGATGTTTACCTTCTCTCTGTCAGATTGCATGACTTGCTTTATATTTGCTATTTTAGTCATGTTCTATCTACTATTTCTGTTAATAAAATCATTCAATAAATTGCTCATATTTCCAACAATCCAAAAACCTTATTATAGGCAATTTACCTCGAATGGTTTTGCTGCTTCCATGAGACCTCCTATGTTTGAGGGTATCCACTATAAGAGGTGGAGCGTGAGAGCAGTCTTATGGTTTCAAACCATGAGTTGCTATGACGCCACTCTTGGCAAACCTGAAGGAGAGCAAGATGCCCAACAGGCACAAGCTTTTCAGAAAATGGATACCTTGTTTAAGGCTGCTCTCTTGAGTGTTCTTGGTGAGAACATAGTTGATGCTTATGCGTCAATTGACAATGGAAAAGATATGTGGGACGCACTCGAGGCCAAGTTTGGGGTCTCGGATGCCGGCACTGAGCTGTACATCATGGAGCAATTCTATGATTACAGGATGACTGAAGAGCGCTCCGTGGTTGAGCAGGCTCACGAGATACAGTCATTTGCTAGAGAACTTGAGCACTTCAATTGTATCCTACCGGACAAGTTTGTTGCCGGGGGTATCATCACTAAGCTTCCTCCTTCATGGAGGAACTTTGCTACCTTACTGAAGCATAAGAGACAGGAGTTTTCCGTTCCGGATCTCATTGGCACTCTTGATGTGGAAGAAAAGGCGAGAGCAAAGGACACACGTGCTCGAGGTATTGAGGGAGGATCTAGTGCCAATATGGTATAGAAGAAAAACTTCCAGTCCCACAAGTTCAAGAACAAGGGCAAGTTTGATGGTAAAGGAAAGTTTGATGGGAAGAACAAGGTTGTGCAGCACACGAACTTCAAGAAGAAGAATGACAAGAAGAAAGGTGCTTGTCATGTGTGTGGAGATCCTGATCATTGGGCTCCTAGTTGCCCCAATCGCTATGACAAGCGTCATCCTGGGAAAGGCGGCAAGACCGCTAATGTTGTTATCGGAGACATTGACATGAAGGATGCTGGGTATGGTATATTTCCCACTATTCTTTCAGTATGTCATTCTCCTGATTGGTTGATTGACATGGGTGCTAATGTGCATGTATGCGGTGATATTTCCATGTTTTCGTCTTATCAGACCGCAGGGACTTCAACCGTGCTGATGGGCAACGGTTCAAGTGCTTCTGTTCGTGGTGTTGGCACGGTCGGTCTGAAGTTTACTTCGGGGAAGATCGTGCGGCTGAAGAACGTGCATTATGTCCCCTCTGTCAATAAAAATCTTGTTAGCGGATCTCTTCTGTGTAGAGATGACTATAAGCTTGTCTTCGAGTCGAATAAATTTGTAATATCCAAGTATGGAACCTTTGTTGGTAAAGGCTATGAGTCAGGAGGCCTGTTTCGTTTATCCTTATCAGACGTTTGCAATAAAGTTGTTAATCATATTTGCAACAATAGTGAATCAAATGTGTGGCATTCACGACTTTGTCATGTTAACTTTGGTTGCATGTCGCGACTAGCGAAGTTGAACTTAATCCCTAGTTTCACCACCGTTAAGGGATCTAAGTGTCAAGTGTGTGTGCAAGCTAAGCAACCTCGTAAATCTCATGTGACTACGGAGACGAGAAATCTTGCACCACTAGAACTTATACATTCAGATCTATGTGAAATGAATGGTGTTTTGACAAAAGGTGGAAAGAAATATTTCATGACGTTAATTGACGACTGCACTAGATACTGCTGTGTGTATCTTCTGAAATCTAAGGATGAGGCTTTGAACTTTTTCAAGATCTATAAAGCTGAAGTGGAAAACCAACTTGATCGGAAAATCAAGAGGCTTAGGTCCGACCGTGGCGGAGAGTATTTTTCCAATGAATTTGATGCTTTTTGTGCGGAACATGGTATAATCCATGAGAGGACGCCTCCCTACTCACCTCAGTCAAATGGGGTGGCCGAAAGAAAGAACCGTACTCTAACTGATTTGGTTAACGCCATGTTAGACACATCGGGTCTCTCCAAGGCATGGTGGGGGGAGGCGATATTGACAGCATGTCATGTCCTAAATCGAGTTCCCACAAAGAACAAAGAGATAACTCCATTCGAGGAATGGGAGAAGAAAAGGTTAAAACTCTCTTATCTGTGAACATGGGGTTGTTTGGCGAAAGTCAATGTTCCAATTCCAAAGAAGCGGAAACTTGGACCAAAGACTGTGGATTGTGTTTTCTTGGGATATGCTTTTCATAGCATTGGCTATAGATTCTTGGTTGTAAAATCTGAGGTACCTGACATGCATGTCGGTACGATCATGGAGTCGAATGATGCGACTTTCTTTGAAGATATCTTTCCCATGAAGGATATGGCTACCTCATCTAATCAGGAGATGCCTAGTTCATCGAATCAGGAACCAGTTACAATTACCGAACCTGCCATTTCCATGGAACACTTTGAAAGTCCTGTGGAGGAGAACAATGAAGTTCCTATTAGGAGCAAGAGACAAAGGACTGCAAAGTCCTTTGGTGATGATTTTCTTGTGTATCTCATAGATGACACTCCCAGTTCTATTTCAGAGGCCTATGCATCTGAAGATGCTGACTACTGGAAGGAAGCAGTTCGTAGCGAGATGGATTCCATCTTGGCGAATGAAACTTGGGAGATAACTGATCGTCCTTATGGGTGCAAACCTATAGGATGCAAATGGGTATTCAAGAAGAAGCTTAGGCCTGATGGTACTATTGAAAAGTACAAGGCTCGGCTCGTGGCTAAGGGTTATACCCAAAAGGAAGGTGAAGATTTCTTTGACACTTACTCACCTGTGGCTCGACTGACCACTATTCAAGTTCTACTTTCACTAGCTGCCTCACATGGTCTTCTCGTTCATCAAATGGATGTTAAGACTGCTTTCCTGAATGGAGAGTTGGATGAGGAAATTTATATGGAACAACCAGATGGGTTTGTAATAGATGGTCAGGAAGGGAAAGTGTGCAAGTTGCTGAAGTCTTTGTACGGACTCAAGCAAGCACCCAAACAGTGGCATGAGAAGTTCGAAAGAACTTTAACAGCTGCAGGATTTGTTGTGAACGAAGCTGACAAATGTGTGTACTATCGCCATGGTGGGGGCGAGGGAGTTATGCTTTGCTTGTATGTTGATGACATACTGATTTTCGGAACAAATCTGAATGTTATTAAGGAGGTCAAGGATTTCCTATCTCGCTATTTTGAGATGAAGGATTTAGGAGTGGCTGATGTCATTCTGAACATCAAGTTGTTGAGAGATGATGATGGTGGGATTACATTGCTTCAATCTCACTATGTGGAAAAGATCTTGAGTCGCTTTGGCTATAGTGACTGCAAGCCCTCTCCAACACCATATGATGCTAGTGTGCTGCTTCGAAAGAATCAAAGAATTGCTAGAGATCAATTGAAGTATTCTCAGATTATTGGCTCGCTTATGTACTTAGCCAGTGCTACAAGACCTGACATCTCTTTTGCTGTTAGCAAGCTGAGCCGGTTTGTCTCAAAACCGGGAGATGTGCATTGGAAAGCTCTAGAGAGAGTTTTGCGTTATTTGAAAGGCACTGTAAATTATGGAATTCACTACACTGGGCACCCAAAGGTGCTTGAAGGGTATAGTGACTCAAACTGGATCTCAGATGTTGATGAGATAAAGGCCATGAGCGGATATGTATTCACTCATGGAGGTGGCGCTGTTTCTTGGAAGTCTTGCAAGCAGACCATCTTAACGAGGTCAACTATGGAAGCAGAACTCACAACACTAGATACAGCTACGGTCGAAGCAGATTGGCTTCGCCGGCTCTTGAATGACTTGCCGGTTGTTGAGAAACCTGTACCGGGTATCCTTATGAACTGTGACAATCAAACTGTGATCACGAAAGTGAACAGCTCTAAGGATAACATGAAGTCATCAAGACATGTTCAGAGAAGGTTAAAGTCTGTCAGGAAAATGAGAAACTCTGGAGTTATTGCATTGGATTATATCCAAACGTCTAAAAATCTGGCAGATCCTTTCACTAAGGGTCTATCACGTAATGTGATAGATAATGCATCGAGGGAGATGGGTATGAGACCCACAATATGAGTTGTTCACAGTGGTAACCTATTCTTTGTGATCGGAGATCCCGTGAATTAGATGTGGAAGACAAGTTGTTGCTCAACTGGGAGGAGAGTATCCTTACTATTAAAATACCACTCCATGAAGATGCAATACTCTCCTAATCTGCATGGCAGGATGATGTATATCTTAATGTGTTCTAAGTGGCTCTTTGAAGCAGAGATGTTGTCCTACAGAACATCTTTTGAAGAACACACCTATATGAGTCTGATTGTCAAACGTCGCAATCTATGAGAGTAGGGTTCTCTCTAGTAAACTCATGAAAGGTCACGGAGTATGACGCATAAGCTCCACCCGCGGGGAAGACCCACGGTAGCCACGTATCGGTCAAGGCTTTGTGTGAAGCTAGATTCGCAGAAAACTTGCAGTTCAAGGTCCAGTCCACTGTTCAAGTTGCTTACTAGTGTAGCATAGAGTTCTAGGTGGAAGTTCAACTTAACAGTCTCCACTGCAGTACCGGTATATAAAACAGTGTTTTGGAACCAAAGGCAATTTTTTGTGTGCCTCTGCGATCTGGTGGGGGATTGCTGGAATTTTGTTCTTTTTGGGCCTAGCCCAGTAGCAGTTTCAGAAATTCCTAATAAATCCTAGAGGCCCACGCAGCCCATTTGTGCAAGGCAAGAGGTGAAACTAAAGTTTAGTCCCACATTGCTAGTTTAGAGGGAGTTGGACCTCTTTATAAGGGAGGCTCCTTCCCCACTTGTATGAGCATGAGAACAAGAGGGACATCCACGCGCGCTCCTCCTCCGCCGCCCGCCTCGCCACGCCACGCCACGCCTCGTCACGACGCGCCGCGCCGCGCCGCGCCGCGGGTTGCGGGAATGAGCCGAGCCGATGTCTAAATTTTTGCCACGCACTACGGGTATACGAAAGGTCACTCGGGAGATGGAAAGTTTTTGCTGTAGTGGAGATTAAATGCGAACGCTGCACCCTTCGGCTGCTGTCTGTTCATTTCATCTCCCTCGGTCCCTTCAGCTCCCGGCGCTGCCCTCTTGCGCCTATAAAAGGGAGGTCGCTCCTCTCAGCAAGACGCACCAGAACTACTTCTTCCTCTCGCCACCGGTTCCTGAGCACTGCGTATTGGGGAACGTAGCAGAAATTCAAAATTTTTCTACGTATCACCAAGATCTATCTATGGAGAAACCAGCAACGAGGGGAAGGAGAGTGCATCTACATACCCTTGTAGATCGCTAAGCGCAAGCGTTCAAGAGAACGGGGTTGATGGAGTCGTACTCGTCGTGATCCAAATCACCGATGATCCTAGCGCCGAACGGACGGCACCTCCGCGTTCAACACACGTACGGAGCAGCGACGTCTCCTCCTTCTTGATCCAGCAAGGGGGGAGGAGAGGTTGATGGAGATCCAACAGCACAACGGCGTGGTGGTGGAAGTAGCGGGATTCCAACAGGGCTTCACTAAGCGCTGCGGGAGGAGGGAGATGTGTCACGGGAGGGAGAGGGAGGCGCCAGGCCTTAGGTATGATTGCTCCTCCTTTTCCCCACTATATATAGGGCCAAGGGAGATGGGGAGGGCGCAGCCTTGCCCCTTCCTCCAAGGAAGGGTGCGGCCAAGGGTGGGGAGGAGTCCATCCTCCCCAAGGCACCTCGGAGGTGCCTTCCCCCTTTAGGACTCTCCCCTTTTTCTCTTCTCTTGGCGCATGGGCCTCTTGGGGCTGGTGCCCTTGGACCATGTAGGCCAAGGCGCACCCCCTACAGCCCATGTGGCCCCCCGGGGCAGGTGGCCCCACCCGGTGGACCCCCGGGACCCTTCCGGTGGTCTCGGTACAATACCGATGACCCCGAAACTTGTCCCGATGGCCGAAATAGCACTTCCTATATATAATTCTTTACCTCCGGACCATTCCGGAACTCCTCGTGACGTCCGGGATCTCATCCGGGACTCCGAACAACTTTCGGGTTACCGCATACTAATATCTCTATAACCCTAGCGTCACCGAACCTTAAGTGTGTAGACCCTACGGGTTCGGGAGACATGCAGACATGACCGAGATGACTCTCCGGTCAATAACCAACAGCGGGATCTGGATACCCATGTTGGCTCCCACATGTTCCACGATGATCTCATCGGATGAACCACGATGTCAAGGACTTAATCAATCCCGTATACAATTCCCTTTGTCTAGCGGTACGATACTTGCCCGAGCTTCGATCATCGGTATCCCGATACCTTGTTCAATCTCATTACCGGCAAGTCTGTTTACTCGTTCCGTAACACATCATCCCGTGATCAACCCCTTGGTCACATTGTGCACATTATGATGATGTCCTACCGAGTGGGCCCAGAGATACCTCTCCGTTTACACGGAGTGGCAAATCCCAGTCTCGATTCGTGCCAACCCAACAGACACTTTCGGAGATACCTGTAATGCACCTTTATAGCCACCCAGTTACGTTGTGACGTTTGGTACACCCAAAGCACTCCTACGGTATCCAGGAGTTGCACAATCTCATGGTCTAAGGAAATGATACTTGACATTAGAAAAGCTTTAGCATACGAACTACATGATCTTGTGCTAGGCTTAGGATTGGGTCTTTGTCCATCACATCATTCTCCTAATGATGTGATCCCGTTATCAATGACATCCAATGTCCATGGTCAGGAAACTGTAACCATCTATTGATCAACGAGCTAGTCAACTAGAGGCTTACTAGGGACATGGTGTTGTCTATGTATCCACACATGTATCTGAGTTTCCTATCAATACAATTCTAGCATGGATAATAAACGATTATCATGAACAAGGAAATATAATAATAACTAATTTATTATTGCCTCTAGGGCATATTTCCAACAGTCTCCCACTTGCACTAGAGTCAATAATCCAGTTCACATCGATATGTGATTGACACTCAAGGTCACATTCCCATGTGACTAACACCCAAAGAGTCTACTAGAGTCAATAATCTAGTTCACATTACCATGTGATTAACACTCGATGAGTTCTGGGTTTGATCATGTTATGCTTGTGAGAGAAGTTATAGTCAATGGGTCTGAACCTTTCAGATCCGTGTGTGCTTTACAAATCTCTATGGCATCTCCTAGATGTAGCTACCACGTTCTATTTGGAGCTATTCCAAATAACTGTTCTACTTGGAGCTATTCTAAATTGTTGCTCCATTATACATATCCGGTATCTCTACTCAGAGTTATCCGGATAGGTGTTAAGCTTGCATCGACGTAACCCTTTACGACGAACTCTTTTACCACCTCCATAATCGAGAAAATTCCTTAGTCCACTAGTTACTAAGGATAACTTTGACCGCTGTCCTGTGATCCATTCTTGGATCACTCTTGTACCCCTTGACTGACTCATGGCAAGGCACACTTCAGGTGCGGTACACAGCATAGCATAATGTAGAGCCTATGTCTTAAGCATAGGGGACGACCTTCGTCCTTTCTCTCTATTCTGCCGTGGTCGAGCTTTAAGTCTTAACTTCATACCTTACAACTCAGGCAAGAACTCCTTCTTTGACTGATCCATCTTGAACACCTTCAAGATCATGCCAAGGTATGTGCTCATTTGAAAGTACCATTAAGCGTTTTGATCTATCCTTATAGATCTTGATGCTCAATATTCAAATAGCTTAATCCAGGTTTTCTATTGAAAAACACTTTTCAAATAACCCTATATGCTTTCCAGAAATTCTACGTCATTTCTGATCCATAATATGTCAACAACATATACTCATCAGAAATTCTATAGTGCTCCCACTCACTTCTTTGGAAATACAAGTTTCTCATGAACTTTGTATAAACCCAAAATCTTTGATCATCTCATCAAAGCGCACATTCCAACTCCGAGATGCTTACTCCAGTCCTTAGAAGGATTGCTGGAGCTAGCATACCTTTTAGCATCCTTAGGATCGACAAAACCTTTTTGATTGTATCACATACAACCTTTCCTTACGAAAGTTGGTAAGGAAACTCGTTTTGACATCCATCTGCCAGATTTCATAAATGCAGCTTATGCTAACATGATTCCGACGGACTTAAGCATCGCTACGGATGAGAAAATCTCATCGCAGTCAACTCCTTGAACTTGTGAAAAAACTCTTCGCCACAAGTCAAGCTTCATAGATGGTGACATTACCGTCCACGTCCGTCTTCTTCTTAAAGATCCATTTATCTTAATGGCTTGCCGATCATTGGGCAAGTCCACCAAAGTCCATGCTTTGTTCTGATACATGGATCCTATCTCGGATTTCATGGTTTCTTAACCATTTGTCGGAATTTGGGCCCACCATCGCTTCTCCATAGCTCGTAGGTTCATTGTTGTCTAGCAACATGACCTTCAAGACAGGATTACTGTACCACTCTGAAGTAGTATGTATCCTTGTCACCCTACGAGGTTCGGTAGTGACTTGATCCGAAACTTCATGATCACTATCATAAGCTTCCACTTCAATTGGTGTAGGTGCCACAGGAACAACTTCATGTGCCCTGCCACACACTAGTTGAAGAGACGGTTCAATAACCTCATCAAGTCTCCACCATCCTCCCACTCAATTCTTTCGGGAGAAACTTTTCCTAGAGAAAGGACCCGATTCTAGAAACAATCACTTCTACTTCCGGATCTGAATTAGGAGGTATACCCAACTGTTTTGGGTGTCCAATGAAGATGCATTTGTCCGCTTTGAGTTCAAGCCTATCAGCCTGAAACTTTTTCACATAAGCATAGCAGCCCCAAACTTTTAAGAAATGACAGCTTAGGTTTCTCTAAACCATAGTTCATACGGTGTCATCTCATCGGAATTACGTGGTGCCCTATTTAAAGTGAATGTGGTTGTCTCTAATGCCTAACCCATAAACTATCGTGGTAATTCGATAAGAGACATCATGGTATGCATCATATCCAATAGGGTGCAACTATGATGTTCGGACACACCATCCCACTATGGTGTTCCAGGCTGTATTAGTTGTGAAACAATTTCCACAATGTCTTAATTTTGTGCCAAACTCGTAATTCAGATATTCATCTCTATGATCATATCATAGATCTTTTATCCTCTTGTCACGACGATCTTTCAACTTCACACTAAAATTACTTGAACCTTTCAATAATTCAGACTCGTGATTCATCAAGTAAATATACTCAACATCTACTCAAATCATCTGTGAAGTAAGAACATAACGATATCCACTACATGCCTCAACACTCATTGGACTGCACACATCAAAATGTATTACTTCCAACAAGTTGCTTTCTAGTTCCATTTTACTGAAAACAAGGCTTTCAGTCATCTTGCCCATGTGGTATGATTTGCATGTCTCAAGTGATTCAAAACCAAGTGAGTCCAAACGATCCATCTGTATAGAGTTTCACATGTCTCAATCCTTTCAAAAATGAGTGAGTCCAAAGATCCATCAACATGGAGCTTCTTCATGCGTTTTATACCGATATGACTTAACTGGCAGTGCCACAAGTAGGTGGTACTATCATTACTATCTTTTGGCATGAACATGTGTATCACTACGATCGAGATTCAATAAACCATTCATTTCAGGTGTAAGACCATTTGAATGTATTATTCAAATAAACAAAGTAACCATTATTCTCTTTAAATGAATAACATATTGCGATAGACATAATCCAATCATGTCTATGCTCAACGCAAACACCAAATAACAATTATTTAGGTTTTAATACCAATCTCGATGGTAGAGGGAGCGTGCGATGCTTGATCATATCAACCCTGGAAACACTTCCATCATATATCGTCAGCTCACCTTTAGCTAGTCTCCGTTTATTCCGTAGCTTTTATTTCGAGTTACTAATACTTAGCAACCGAACCGGTATCTAATACCCTGGTGCTACTAGGAGTACTAGTAAAGTACACATCAACACAATGTATATCCAATATACTTCTATCGACCTTGCCAGCCTTCTAATCTACCAAGTATTGTTGGGTTACGTAGTAATTTCAAAAAATTTCCTACGTACACGCAAGATCATGTGATGCATAGCAACGAGAGGGGAGAGTGTTGTCTACATACCCTTGTAGACCGTAAGCGGAAGCGTTAGCACAACGCGGTTGATGTAGTCGTACGTTTTCACGGCCTGACCGATCAAGCACCGAAACTACGGCACCTCCGAGTTCTAGCACACGTTCAGCTCGATGACGTCCCTCGAACTCCGATCCAGCCGAGTGTCGAGGGAGAGTTCCGTCAGCACGACGGCGTGGTGACGATCTTGATGTTCTACCGTCGCAGGGCTTCGCCTAAGCACCGCTACGATATTATCGAGGTGGACTATGGTGGAGGGGGGCACCGCACACGGCTAAGAGATCCAAGGGATCAATTGTTGTGTCTTTGGTGCTAGCCCTGCCCCTCTATTTATATGTTGAGCCCCGGGGTCGAAACTTGGAGCAAAAGCCTCCTCAAATTCGGTTTTGCCCGAAAGGCAAGAGTCCCACTCGGACTCCAGGACCAAACGCCACAATCCTTGGCGTCTGGCCCAGACGCCATGGGCCTCGGCGTCTGGCCCAGGGCCAGACGCCAGGGTCTCCGGCGTTTGGCCCCCTGGCCTCCGCAAAACTCCTTTTTGCACCGATCTAAAGCCTCATGGGCTTGACCCCTTGGCCTAACCATATCATCCAATATATGAATCTTTACGTCTCGACCATTTCGAGACTCCTCGTCATGTCCCCGATCTCATCCGGGACTCCGAACTCCTTCGGTTCATCAAAACATGTAAACTCATAATATAACTGTCATCGTAACCTTAAGCGTGCGGACCCTACGGGTTCGAGAACAATGTAGACATGACCGAGACACGTCTCCGGTCAATAACCAATAGCGGGACCTGGATGCCCATATTGGCTCCTACATATTCTACGAAGATCTTTATCGGTCAGACCGCATAACAACATACTCTGTTCCCTTTGTCATCGGTATGTTACTTGCCCGAGATTCGATCGTCGGTATCCAATACCTAGTTCAATCTCGTTACTGGCAAGTCTCTTTACTCGTTCCGTAATACATCATCTCACAACTAACATATTAGTTGCAGTGCTTGCAAGGTTTATGTGATGTGCATTACTGAGAGGGCCCAGAGATACCTCTCCGTCAATCGGAGTGACAAATCCTAATCTCGAAATACGCCAACCCAACATCTACTTTTGGAGACACCTGTAATGCTCCTTTATAATCACCCAGTTACGTTGTGACGTTTGGTAGCACCCAAAGTGTTCCTCCGGCAAACGGGAGTTGCATAATCTCATAGTCATAGGAACATGTATAAGTCATGAAGAAAGCAATAGCAACATACTAAACGATCAGGTGCTAAGCTAATGGAATGGGTCATGTCAATCAGATCATTCAACTAATGATGTGATCTCGTTACTCAAATAACAACTCATGGTTCATGGTCAGGAAACATAACCATCTTTGATTAACGAGCTAGTCAAGTAGAGGCATACTAGTGACACTCTAGTTGTCTATGTATTCACACATGTATTATGTTTCTGGTTAATACAATTCTAGCATGAATAATAAACATTCATCATGAAATAAGGAAATAAATAATAACTTTATTATTGCCTCTAGGGCATATTTCCTTCAGTCTCCCACTTGCACTAGAGTCAATAATCTAGATCACATCACCATGTGATTAACATCGATAGTTCACATCATCATGTGATTAACACCCATAGTTCACATCGTCATGTGACCAACACCCAAAGGGTTTACTAGATTTGGTAATCTAGTTCACATCGCTATGTGATTAACACCCAAAGAGTACTAAGGTGTGATCATGTTTTGCTTGTGAGAGAATCTTAGTCAACGGGCCTGCCAAATTCAGATCCGTATGTATTTTGCAAAATTCTATGTCTACAATGCTCTGCACGGAGCTACTCTAGCTAATTGCTCCCACTTTCAATATGTATCCAGATTGAGACTTAGAATCATCTGGATCAGTGTCAAAAACTTGCATCGACGTAACCGTTTATGACGAACCCTTTTGTCACGTCCATAATCGAGAAACATATCCTTATTTTACTAAGGATACTTCTGACCGCTGTCTAGTGATCTACTCCTAGATCACTATTGTACTCCCTTGCCAAATCAGTGCAGGGTATACAATAGATCTGGTATACAACATGACATACTTTATAGAACCTATGGCCAAGGCATAGGGAATGACTTTCATTCTCTTTCTATTTTTTTTGCCGTGGTCGGGCTTTGAGTCTTACTCAACTTCACACCTTGTAACACAGGCAAGAACTCTTTCTTTGACTGTTCCATTTTGAACTACTTCAGAATCTTGTCAAGGTATGTACTCACTGAAAAAACTTATCAAGCGTCTTGATCTATCTCTATAGATCTTGAAACTCAATATGTAAGCAGCTTCACCGAAGTCTTTCTTTGAAAAACTCCTTTCAAACACTCCTTTTATGCTTTACAGAATAATTCTACATTATTTCCGATCAACAATATGTCATTCACATATACTTATCAGAAATGTTGTAGAGCTCCCACTCACTTTCTTGTAAATACAGGCTTCTGAAAGTCTGTATAAAACCAAATGCTTTGATCACACTATCAAAACATTTATTCCAACTCCGAGAGGCTTGCACCAGTCCATAAATGGATCGCTGGAGCTTGCACACTTTGTTAGCTCCCTTTGGATCGACAAAACCTTCCGGTTGCATCATATACAACTCTTCTTCCAGAAATCCATTCAGGAATGCAGTTTTGACATCCATCTGCCAATAATCATAAGATGCGGCAATTGCTAACATGATTCGGACGGACTTAAGCATCGCTATGGGTGAGAAGGTCTCATCGTAGTCAATCCCTTGAACTTGCCGAAAACCTTTTGCGACAAGTCGAGCTTTGTAGACAGTAACATTACCATCAGCGTCAGTCTTCTTCTTAAAGATCCATTTATTCTCAATTGCTTGCCGATCATCGGGCAAGTCAACCAAAGTCCATACTTTGTTCTCATACATGGATCCCATCTCAGATTTCATGGCTTCAAGCCACTTTGCGGAATCTGGGCTTATCATCGCTTCTTCATAGTTCGTAGGTTTCATCATGATCTAGTAGCATGACTTTCAGAATAGGATTACCGTACCACTCTGGCGCGGATCTTACTCTGGTTGATCTACGAGGTTCAGTAGTATCTTGTTCTGAAGTTTCATGATCATCATCATTAGCTTCCTCACTAACTGGTGTAGGTGTCACAAAAACAGTTTTCTGTGATGTACTACTTTCCAATAAGGGAGCAGGTACAGTTACCTCATCAAGTTCTACTTTCCTCCCACTCACTTCTTTCAAGAGAAACCCCTTCTCCAGAAAGTTTCCGAATTTAGCAAAAAAAGTCTTGCCTTCGGATCTGTGGTAGAAGGTGTATCCAATAGTTTCCTCTGGATATCCTATGAAGACGCACTTCTCCGATTTGAGTTTGAGCTTATCAGGATGAAATTTTTTCATATAAGCATTGCAACCCCAAACTTTAAGAAACGACAGCTTAGGTTTCTTGCCAAACCATAGCTCATATGGTGTCGCCTCAACGGATTTAGATGGTGCCCTATTTAATGTGAATGTAGCTGTCTTTAATGCATAACCCCAAAACGATAGTGGTAGATCCGTAAGAGACATCATAGATTGCACTATATATCTAATAAAGTACGGTTATGACATTCGGACACACCATTATGCTGTGGTGTTCCATGTGGCATGAGTTTGTGAAACTATTCCACATTGTTTTAATTGAAGACCAAACTCGTAACTCAAATATTTGTCTCCGCGATCAGATCGTAGAAACTTTATTTTCTTGTCACGATGATTTTCCACTTCACTCTGAAATTCTTTGAACTGTTCAAATGTTTCAAACTTATGTTTCATCAAGTAGATATCCCCATATCTGCTCAAATCATCTGTGAAGGTCAGAAAATAATGATACCTGCTGCAAGTTTTAATATTCACCGGACCACATACATCAGTATGTATGATCTCCAACAAATCTGTTGCTTGCTTCATTGTTCCGGAGAACGGCGTTTTAGTCATCTTGCCCAAAAGGCATGGTTCGCAAGCATCAAGTGATTCATAATCAAGTGATTCCAAAATCCCATCAGCATGGAGTTTCTTCATGCGCTTTACACCAATATGACCTAAACGGCAGTGCTACAAATAAGTTGCACTATCATTATTAACTTTGCATCTTTTGGTTTCAATATTATGATTATGTGTATCACTACGATCGAGATCCAACGAACTATTTTCATTGGGTGTGTAACCATATAAGGTTTTATTCATGTAAACAGAACAACAATTTATTCTCTTACTTAAATGAATAACCGTAAAACATGATCAAATCATATTCATGCTCAACGCAAACACCAAATAACACTTATTCAGGTTCAACACTAATCCCGAAAGTATAGGGAGTGTGCGATGATGATCATATCAATCTTGGAACCACTTCCAACACACATCGTCACTTCACCCTTAACTAGTCTCTGTTTATTCTGCAACTCCCGTTTCGAGTTACTAATCTTAGCAACTGAACTAGTATCAAATACTGAGGGGTTGCCATAAACACTAGTAAAGTACACATCAATAACATGTATATAAAATATACTTATGTTCACTTTGCCATCCTTCTTATCTGCCAATCACTTGGGGTAGTTCCGCTTCCAGTGACCAGTCCCTTTGCAGTAGAAACACTTAGTCTCAGGCTTAGGACCAGACTTGGGCTTCTTCACTTGAGCAGCAACTTGCTTGCCATTCTATTTGAAGTTCCCCTTCTTCCCTCTGCCCTTTTCTTGAAACTAGTGGTCTTGTCTACCATCAACACTTGATGTTTTTCTCGATTTCTACCTTCGTCAATTTCCGCATTACGAAGAGCTTGGGAATTGTTTCCGTTATCCCTTGCATATCATAGTTCATCACGAAGTTCTACTAACTTGGTGTGACTAGAGAATTCTGTCAATCACTATCTTATCTGGAAGATTAACTCCCACTTGATTCAAGCGATTGTTGTACTCAGACAATCTGGGCACATGCTCACTAGTTGAGCAATTCTCCTCCATCTTTTAGCTATAGAACTTGTTGGAGACTACATATCTCTCAACTCGGGTATTTGCTTGAAATATTACCTTCAACTCCTGGAACATCTCATATGCTCCATGACGTTCAAAACGTCGTTGAAGTCCCGATTCTAAGCCATTAAGCATGGTGCACTAAACTATCAAGTAGTCATCATATTGAGCTAGCCAAACGTTCATAACGTCTGCATCTGCTCCTGCAATAGGTCCGTCACCTAGCGGTGCATCAAGGACATAATTCTTCTGTGCAGTAATGAGGATAAACCTCAGATCACGGATCCAATCCGCATCATTGCTACTAACATTTTTCAACATGATTTTCTCTAGGAACATATCAAAATAAACACAGGGAAGCAAAACCCGCGAGCTATTGATCTACAACATAATTTGCAAAATACTACCAGGACTAAGTTCATGATAAATTAAAGTTCAATTAATCATATTATTTAAGAACTCCCACTTAGATAGACATCCCTCTAATCCTCTAAGTGATTACGTGATCCAAATCAACTAAACCATGACCGATCATCACATGAGATGGAGTAGTTTTCAATGGTGAACATCGTTATGTTGATCATATCTACTATATGATTCACGCTCGACCTTTCGGTCTCCGTGTTCCGAGGCCATATCTGTATATGCTAGGCTCGTCAAGTTTAACCTGAGTATTCTGCGTGTGCAAAACTGGCTTGCACCCGTTGTAGATGGACGTAGAGCTTATCACACCCGATCATCACGTGGTGTCTGGGCACGACGAACTTTGGCAACGGTGCATACTCAGGGAGAACACTTCTTGATAATTTAGTGAGAGATCATCTTATAATGCTACCGTCAATCAAAGCAAGATAAGATGCATAAAAAGATAAACATCACATGCAATCAATATAAGTGATATGATATGGCCATCATCATCTTGTGCTTGTGATCTCCATCTCCAAAGCACCGTCATGATCACCATCGTCACCGGCGCGACACCTTGATCTCCATCGTAGCATCGTTGTCGTCTCGCCAATCTTATGCTTCCACGACTATCACTACCGTTTAGTAATAAAGTAAAGCATTACATCGCGATTGCATTGCATACAATAAAGCGACAACCATATGGCTCCTGCCAGTTGTCGATAACTTGGTTACAAAACATGATCATCTCATACAATAAAATTCAACATCATGCCTTGACCATATCACATCACAACATGCCCTGCAAAAACAAGTTAGACGTCCTCTACTTTGTTGTTGCATGTTTTACGTGGCTGCTACGGGCTTAAGTAAGAACCAATCTCACCTACGCATCAAAACCACAACGATAGTTTGTCAAATAGACTCCGTTTTAACCTTCTCAAGGACCGGGCGTAGCCATACTCGGTTCAACTAAAGTTGGAGAGACAGTCGCCCGCAAGCCATCTATGTGCAAAGCACGTCGGAGGAACCGGTCTCGCGTAAGCGTACGCGTAAGGTTGGTCTGGGTCGTCTCGTCCAACAATACCGCCGAACCAAAGTATGACATGCTGGTAGGCAGTATGACTTGTATCGTCCACAACTCACTTGTGTTCTACTCATGCATATAACATCAACATAAATAACCTAGGCTCGGATGCCACTGTTGGGTTACGTAGTAATTTCAAAAAAATTCCTACGTACACGCAAGATCATGTGATGCATAGCAACGAGAGGGGAGAGTGTTGTCTACATACCCTTGTAGACCGTAAGCGGAAGCGTTAGCACAACGCGGTTGATGTAGTCGTACGTTTTCACGGCCCGACCGATCAAGCACCGAAACTACGGCACCTCCGAGTTCTAGCACACGTTCAGCTCGATGACGTCCCTCGAACTCCGATCCAGCCGAGTGTCGAGGGAGAGTTCCGTCAGCACGACGGCGTGGTGACGATCTTGATGTTCTACCGTCGCAGGGCTTCGCCTAAGCACTGCTACGATATTATCGAGGTGGACTATGGTGGAGGGGGGCACCGCACACGGCTAAGAGATCCAAGGGATCAATTGTTGTGTCTTTGGTGCTAGCCCTGCCCCTCTATTTATATGTTGAGCCCCGGGGTCGAAACTTGGAGCAAAAGCCTCCTCAAAGTCGGTTTTGCCCGAAAGGCAAGAGTCCCACTCGGACTCCAGGACCAAACGCCACAATCCTTGGCATCTGGCCCAGACGCCATGGGCCTCGGCGTCTGGCCCAGGGCCAGACGCCAGGGTCTCCGGCGTTTGGCCCCCTGGCCTCCGCAAAACTCCTTTTTGCACCGATCTAAAGCCTCATGGGCTTGACCCCTTGGCCTAACCATATCATCCAATATATGAATCTTTACGTCTCGACCATTTCGAGACTCCTCGTCATGTCCCCGATCTCATCCGGGACTCCGAACTCCTTCGGTTCATCAAAACATGTAAACTCATAATATAACTGTCATCGTAACCTTAAGCGTGCGGACCCTACGGGTTCGAGAACAATGTAGACATGACCGAGACACGTCTCCGGTCAATAACCAATAGCGGGACCTGGATGCCCATATTGGCTCCTACATATTCTACGAAGATCTTTATCGGTCAGACCGCATAACAACATACTATGTTCCCTTTGTCATCGGTATGTTACTTGCCCGAGATTCGATCGTCGGTATCCAATACCTAGTTCAATCTCGTTACTGGCAAGTCTCTTTACTCGTTCCGTAATACATCATCTCACAACTAATATATTAGTTGCAGTGCTTGCAAGGTTTATGTGATGTGCATTACCGAGAGGGCCCAGAGATACCTCTTCGTCAATCGCAGTGACAAATCCTAATCTCGAAATACGCCAACCCAACATCTACTTTTGGAGACACCTGTAATGCTCCTTTATAATCACCCAGTTACGTTGTGACGTTTGGTAGCACCCAAAGTGTTCCTCCGACAAACGGGAGTTGCATAATCTCATAGTCATAGGAAAATGTATAAGTCATGAAGAAAGCAATAGCAACATACTAAACGATCAGGTGCTAAGCTAATGGAATGGGTCATGTCAATCAGATCATTCAACTAATGATGTGATCTCGTTACTCAAATAACAACTCATTGTTCATGGTCAGGAAACATAACCATCTTTGATTAACGAGCTAGTCAAGTAGAGGCATACTAGTGACACTCTGGTTGTCTATGTATTCACACATGTATTATGTTTCTGGTTAATACAATTCTAGCATGAATAATAAACATTCATCATGAAATAAGGAAATAAATAATAACTTTATTATTGCCTCTAGGGCATATTTCCTTCAAGTATCTAGGGTAATTCTGCTCCAGTGGTTGTTCCCCTTATCACAGAAGCACTTAGTCTCGGGTTTGGGTGCAACCTTGGGTTTCTTCACCAGAGCAGCAGCTGAATTGCCATTTCATGAAGTATCCCTTCTTGCCCTTGCCCTTCTTGAAACTAGTGGTTTCACCAACCATCAACAATTGATGCTCCTTCTTGATTTCTACTTTTGTGGTGTCAAACATCGCGAATATCTCAAGGATCATCATATATGTCCCCGATATATTATAGTTCATCACGAAGCTCTAGCAGCTTGGTGGCAATGACTTTGGAGAAACATCACTGTCTCATCTGGAAGATCAACTCCCACTCGATTCAAATGATTGATGTACTCAGACAATCTGAGCACAAGCTCAACAATTGAGCTTTTCTCCCTTAGTTTGCAGGCTAAGAAAATCGTCGAAGGTCTTATACCTCTTGACGTGAGCACGAGCCTGAAATCCCAATTTCAGCCCTCGAAACATCTCATATGTTCCGCGATGTTTCGAAAACGTCTTTAGTGCCTCAACTCAAAACCGTTTAACTGAACTATCACGTAGTTATCAAAACGTGTATGTCCGATGTTCGCAACATCCACAAACAACATTCGAGGTTTAGCACACTGAGCGGTGCATTAAGGACATAAGCCTTCTATGAAGCAATGAGGACAATCCTCAGTTTACGGACCTAGTCCGCATAATTGCTACTATCAACTTTCAACTAAATTTTTCTCTAGGAACATATCTAAACAGTAGAACTATAGCGTGAGCTACGACATAATTTGCAAAGACCTTTTGACTATGTTCAGGATAATTAAGTTCATCTTATGAACTCCCACTTAGATAGACATCCCTCTAGTCATCTAAGTGATTACATGATCCGAGTCAACTAGGCCGTGTCCGATCATCACGTGAGACGGACTAGCCAACGTCGGTGAACATCTTCATGTTGATCGTATCTTCTATACGACTCATGCTCGACCTTTTGGTCTTCTGTGTTCCGAGGCCATGTTTGTACATGCTAGGCTCGTCAAGTTAACCCTAAGTGTATTGCATGTGTTCCGAGGCCATGTCTGTACATGCTAGGCTCGTCAACACCCGTTGTATGTGAACGTAAGAATCCATCACACCCGATCATCACGTGGTGCTTAGAAGCAACGAACTGTAGCAACGGTGCACAGTTAGGGGAGAACACTTCTTGAAATTTTAATGAGGGATCATCTTATTTACTACCGTCGTTCTAAGCAAATAAGATGTATAAACATGATAAACATCACATGCAATCAAATAATAGTGACATGATATGGCCAATATCATATGGCTCTTTTGATCTCCATCTTGGGGCTCCATGATCATCATCGTCACCGGCATGACACCATGATCTCCATCATCATGATCTCCATCATCGTGTCTTCATGAAGTTGTCTCGCCAACTATTACTTCTACTACTATGGCTACCGTTAGCAATAAAGTAAAGTAATTACATGACGTTTAAGTTGACACACAAGTCATAAATAAATAAAGACAACTCCTATGGCTCCTGCCGGTTGTCATACTCATCGACATGCAAGTCGTGAATCCTATTACAAGAACATGATCAATCTCATACATCACATATATCATTCATCACATCCTTTTGGCCATATCACATCACATAGCATACCCTGCAAAAACAAGTTAGACGTCCTCTAATTGTTGTTTGCATGTTTTACGTGGCTGCTATGGGTTACTAGCAAGAACGTTTCTTACCTACGCAAAGACCACAACATGATATGCCAATTGCTATTTACCCTTCATAAGGACCCTTTTCATCGAATCCGATCCGACTAAAGTGGGAGAGACAGACACCCGCCAGCCACCTTATGCAACTAGTGCATGTTTGTCGGTGGAACCGGTCTCACGTAAGAGTACGTGTAAGGTTGGTCCGGGCCGCTTCATCCCACGATGCCGCTGAATCAAGATAAGACTAGTAACGGCAAGCATATTGAACAAAATCAACGCCCACAACTACTTTGTGTTCTACTCGTGCATAGAATCTACGCAATAGACCTAGCTCATGATGCCACTGTTGGGGAACGTAGCAGAAATTCAAAATTTTCCTACGTATCACCAAGATCTATCTATGGAGAAACCAGCAACGAGGGGAAGGAGAGTGCATCTACATACCCTTGTAGATCACTAAGCGGAAGCGTTCAAGAGAACAGGGTTGATGGAGTCGTACTCGTCGTGATCCAAATCACCGATGATCCTAGCGCCGAACGGACGGCACCTCCGCGTTCAACACACGTACGAAGCAGCGACGTCTCCTCCTTCTTGATCCAGAAAGGGGGGAGGAGAGGTTTATGGAGATCCAATAGCACAACGGCGTGGTGGTGGAAGTAGCGGGGTTCCAACAGGGCTTCGCTAAGCGCTGCGGGAGGAGGGAGATGTGTCACGGGAGGGAGAGGGAGGCGCCAGGCCTTAGGTATGATTGCTCCTCCTTTTCCCCACTATATATAGGGCCAAGGGAGAGGGGGAGGGCGCAGCCTTGCCCCTTCCTCCAAGGAAGGGTGCGGCCAAGGGTGGGGAGGAGTCCATCCTCCCCAAGGCACCTCGGAGGTGCCTTCCCCCTTTAGGACTCTCCCCTTTTTCTCTTCTCTTGGCGCATGGGCCTCTTGGGGCTGGTGCCCTTGGCCCATGTAGGCCAAGGCGCACCCCCTACAGCCCATGTGGCCCCCCGGGGCAGGTGGCCCCACCCGGTGGACCCCCGGGACCCTTCCGGTGGTCCCGGTACAATACTAATGACCCCGAAACTTGTCCCGATGGCCGAAATAGCACTTCCTATATATAATTCTTTACCTCCGGACCATTCCGGAACTCCTCGTGACGTCCGGGATCTCATCCGGGACTCCGAACAACTTTCGGGTTACCGCATACTAATATCTCTATAACCCTAGCGTCACCGAACCTTAAGTGTGTAGACCCTACGGGTTCGGGAGACATGCAGACATGACCGAGATGACTCTTCGGTCAATAACCAACAGCGGGATCTGGATACCCATGTTGGCTCCCACATGTTTCACGATGATCTCATCGGATGAACCACGATGTCAAGGACTTAATCAATCCCGTATACAATTTCCTTTGTCTAGCGGTACGATACTTGCCCGAGATTCGATCGTCGGTATCCTGATACCTTGTTCAATCTCGTTACCGGCAAGTCTCTTTACTCGTTCCGTAACACATCATCCCGTGATCAACCCCTTGGTCACATTGTGCACATTATGATGATGTCCTACCGAGTGGGCCCAGAGATACCTCTCCATTTACACGGAGTGGAAAATCCCAGTCTCGATTCGTGCCAACCCAACAGACACTTTCGGAGATACCTGTAATGCACCTTTATAGCCACCCAGTTACGTTGTGACGTTTGGTACACCCAAAGCACTCCTACGGTATCCGGGAGTTACACAATCTCATGGTCTAAGGAAATGATACTTGACATTAGAAAAGCTTTAGCATACGAACTACATGATCTTGTGCTAGGCTTAGGATTGGGTCTTTGTCCATCACATCGTTCTCCTAATGATGTGATCCCGTTATTAATGACATCCAATGTCCATGGTCAGGAAACCGTAACCATCTATTGATCAACGAGCTAGTCAACTAGAGGCTTACTAGGGACATGGTGTTGTCTATGTATCCACACATGTATCTGAGTTTCCTATCAATACAATTCTAGCATGGATAATAAACGATTATCATGAACAAGGAAATATAATAATAACTAATTTATTATTGCCTCTAGGGCATATTTCCAACACTGCGCTGCTGCTACGATCTTCTCCATCCCGGTTTGCGGCGTGCACCGCAGGTCGGGATAGTAGGCCTCTGAAACCGCACTCTTTGAGTCATGTACGGGAGAAGGGTGATAAGGTTTTTGGGGAGCGCTCTGCGCGACTACTGGCTGCTTCATCACGGACGATCCGGTCGCCGACGACTACTTCCCCGACGACGACTTCTTCCCCGACGTCCACGACCTCCTCGACGACATGGCAGGCAATGACACCGACCCCAAGTCCAGCGCTCCTGCTGTTGCTATGCCGTACGTGTTCTTCTCCTTTCTGTTAAAAGTCCTGCTACAGTTCTTGGCTCTAGTTTCTGTCCTACGTATGTTAGGTTCTATGTTGTATAAGCAACTTCATCTAGTGACTGTTCTAGATGTGTTTACCTCAAGTTCATATATGCAGACGATGTTTACCTTCTCTCTGTCAGATTGCATGACTTGCTTTATATTTGCTATTTTAGTCATGTTCTATCTACTATTTCTGTTAATAAAATCATTCAATAAATTGCTCATATTTCCAACAATCCAAAAACCTTATTATAGGCAATTTACCTCGAATGGTTTTGCTGCTTCCATGAGACCTCCTATGTTTGAGGGTATCCACTATAAGAGGTGGCGCGTGAGAGCAGTCTTATGGTTTCAAACCATGAGTTGCTATGACGCCACTCTTGGCAAACCTGAAGGAGAGCAAGATGCCCAACAGGCACAAGCTTTTCAGAAAATGGATACCTTGTTTAAGGCTACTCTCTTGAGTGTTCTTGGTGAGAACATAGTTGATGCTTATGCGTCAATTGACAATGGAAAAGATATGTGGGACGCACTCGAGGCCAAGTTTGGGGTCTCGGATGCCGGCACTGAGCTGTACATCATGGAGCAATTCTATGATTACAGGATGACTGAAGAGCGCTCCGTGGTTGAGCAGGCTCACGAGATACAGTCATTTGCTAGAGAACT
Organism: Triticum dicoccoides; assembly: GCF_002162155.2. Taxonomy (NCBI): domain Eukaryota; kingdom Viridiplantae; phylum Streptophyta; class Magnoliopsida; order Poales; family Poaceae; genus Triticum; species Triticum dicoccoides. Next base: position 4,617,100 of record NC_041387.1, read on the forward strand.
TGAGCACTTCAATTGTATCCTACCGGACAAGTTTGTTGCCGGGGGTATCATCACTAAGCTTCCTCCTTCATGGAGGAACTTTGCTACCTTACAGAAGCATAAGAGACAGGAGTTTTCCGTTCCGGATCTCATTGGCACTCTTGATGTGGAAGAAAAGGCGAGAGCAAAGGACACACGTGCTCGAGGTATTGAGGGAGGATCTAGTGCCAATCTGGTACAGAAGAAAAACTTCCAGTCCCACAAGTTCAAGAACAAGGGCAAGTTTGATGGTAAAGGAAAGTTTGATGGGAAGAACAAGGCTGTGCAGCACACGAACTTCAAGAAGAAGAATGACAAGAAGAAAGGTGCTTGTCATGTGTGTGGAGATCCTGATCATTGGGCTCCTAGTTGCCCCAATCGCTATGACAAGCGTCATCCTGGGAAAGGCGGCAAGACCGCTAATGTTGTTATCGGAGACATTGACATGAAGGATGCTGGGTATGGTATACTATTCTTTCAGTATGTCATTCTCCTGATTGGTTGATTGACACGGGTGCTAATGTGCATGTATGTGGTGATATTTCCATGTTTTTGTCTTATCAGACCGCAGGGACTTCAACCGTGCTGATGGGAAACGGTTCAAGTGCTTCTGTTCGTGGTGTTGGCATGGTCGCTCTGAAGTTTACTTCGGGGAAGATCGTGTGGCTGAAGAACGTGCATTATGTCCCCTCCGTCAATAAAAATCTTGTTAGCGGATCTCTTCTGTGTAGAGATGGCTATAAGCTTGTCTTCGAGTCGAATAAATTTGTAATATCCAAGTATGGAACCTTTGTTGGTAAAGGCTATGAGTCAGGAGGCCTGTTTCGTTTATCCTTATTAGACGTTTGCAATAAAGTTGTTAATCATATTTGCAACAATAGTGAATCAAATGTGTGGCATTCACGACTTTGTCATGTTAACTTTGGTTGCATGTCGCGACTAGCGAAGTTGAACTTAATCCCTAGTTTCACCACCGTTAAGGGATCTAAGTGTCAAGTGTGTGTGCAAGCTAAGCAACCTCGTAAATCTCATGTGACTGCGGAGACGAGAAATCTTGCACCATTAGAACTTATACATTCAGATCTATGTGAAATGAATGGTGTTTTGACAAAAGGTGGAAAGAAATATTTCATGACGTTAATTGACGACTCCACTAGATACTGCTGTGTGTATCTTCTGACATCTAAGGATGAGGCTTTGAACTTTTTCAAGATCTATAAAGCTGAAGTGGAAAACCAACTTGATCGGAAAATCAAGAGGCTTAGGTCCGACCGTGGCGGAGAGTATTTTTCCAATGAATTTGATGCTTTTTGTGCGGAACATGGTATAATCCATGAGAGGACGCCTCCCTACTCACCTCAGTCAAATGGGGTGGCCGAAAGAAAGAACCGTACTCTAACTGATTTGGTTAACGCCATGTTAGACACATCGGGTCTCTCCAAGGCATGGTGGGGGGAGGCGATATTGACAGCATGTCATGTCCTAAATCGAGTTCCCACAAAGAACAAAGAGATAACTCCATTCGAGGAATGGGAGAAGAAAAGGTTAAAACTCTCTTATCTGCGAACATGGGGTTGTTTGGCGAAAGTCAATGTTCCAATTCCAAAGAAGCGGAAACTTGGACCAAAGACTGTGGATTGTGTTTTCTTGGGATATGCTTTTCATAGCATTGGCTATAGATTCTTGGTTGTAAAATCTAAAGTACCTGACATGCATGTCGGTACGATCATGGAGTCGAATGATGCGACTTTCTTTGAAGATATCTTTCCCATGAAGGATATGGCTACCTCATCTAATCAGGAGATGCCTAGTTCATCGAATCAGGAACCAGTTACAATTACCGAACCTGCCATTTCGATGGAACACTTTGAAAGTCCCGTGGAGGAGAACAATGAAGTTCCTATTAGGAGCAAGAGACAAAGGACTGCAAAGTCCTTTCGTGATGATTTTCTTGTGTATCTCATAGATGACACTCCTAGTTTTATTTCAGAGGCCTATGCATCTGAAGATGCTGACTACTGGAAGGAAGCAGTTCGTAGCGAGATGGATTCCATCTTGGCGAATGAAACTTGGGAGATAACTGATCGTCCTTATGGGTGCAAACCTATAGGATGCAAATGGGTATTCAAGAAGAAGCTTAGGCCTGATGGTACTATTGAAAAGTACAAGGCTCGGCTCGTGGCTAAGGGTTATACCCAAAAGGAAGGTGAAGATTTCTTTGACACTTACTCACCTGTGGCTCGACTGACCACTATTCGAGTTCTACTTTCACTAGCTGCCTCACATGGTCTTCTCGTTCATCAAATGGATGTTAAGACTGCTTTCCTGAATGGAGAGTTGGATGAGGAAATTTATATGGAACAACCAGATGGGTTTGTAATAGATGGTCAGGAAGGGAAAGTGTGCAAGTTGCTGAAGTCTTTGTACGGACTCAAGCAAGCACCCAAACAGTGGCATGAGAAGTTCGAAAGAACTTTAACAGCTGCAGGCTTTGTTGTGAACGAAGCTGACAAATGTGTGTACTATCGCCATGGTGGGGGCGAGGGAGTTATGCTTTGCTTGTATGTTGATGACATACTGATTTTCGGAACAAATCTGAATGTTATTAAGGAGGTCAAGGATTTCCTATCTCGCTGTTTTGAGATGAAGGATTTAGGAGTGGCTGATGTCATTCTAAACATCAAGTTGTTGAGAGATGATGATGGTGGGATTACATTGCTTCAATCTCACTATGTGGAAAAGATCTTGAGTCACTTTGGCTATAGTGACTGCAAGCCCTCTCCAACACCATATGATGCTAGCGTGCTGCTTTGAAAGAATCGAAGAATTGCTAGAGATCAATTGAAGTATTCTCAGATTATTGGTTCGCTTATGTACTTAGCCAGTGCTACAAGACCTGACATCTCTTTTGCTGTTAGCAAGCTGAGCCGGTTTGTCTCAAAACCGGGAGATGTGCATTGGAAAGCTCTAGAGAGAGTTTTGTGTTATTTGAAAGGCAGTGTAAATTATGGAATTCACTACACTGGGCACCCAAAGGTGCTTGAAGGGTATAGTGACTCAAACTGGATCTCAGATGCTAATGAGATAAAGGCCACGAGCGGATATGTATTCACTCATGGAGGTGGCGCTGTTTCTTGGAAGTCTTGCAAGCAGACCATCTTAACGAGGTCAACTATGGAAGCAGAACTCACAGCACTAGATACAGCTACGGTCGAAGCAGATTGGCTTCGCCGGCTCTTGAATGACTTGCCGGTTGTTGAGAAAACTGTACCGGGTATCCTTATGAACTGTGACAATCAAACTGTGATCACGAAAGTGAACAGCTCTAAGGATAACATGAAGTCATCAAGACACGTTCAGAGAAGGTTAAAGTCTGTCAGGAAAATGAGAAACTCCGGAGTTATTGCATTGGATTATATCCAAACGTCTAAAAATCTGGCAGATCCTTTCACTAAGGGTCTATCACGTAATGTGATAGATAATGCATCGAGGGAGATGGGTATGAGACCCACAATATGAGTTGTTCATAGTGGTAACCTATTCTTTGTGATCGGAGATCCCGTGAATTAGATGTGGAAGACAAGCTGTTGCTCAACTGGGAGGAGAGTATCCTTACTATTAAAATACCACTCCATGAAGATGCAATACTCTCCTAATCTGCATGGCAGGATGATGTATATCTTAATGTGTTCTAAGTGGCTCTTTGAAGCAGGTCCTGTAGAACATCTTTTTAAGAACACACCTATATGAGTCTGATTGTCAAACGTCGCAATCTATGAGAGTAGGGTTCTCTCTAGTAAACTCATGAAAGGTCACGGAGTATGACGCATAAGCTCCACCCGCGGGGAAGACCCACGGTAGCCACGTATTGGTCAAGGCTTTGTGTGAAGCTAGATTCGCAGAAAACTTGCAGTTCAAGGTCCAGTCCACTGTTCAAGTTGCTTACTAGTGTAGCATAGAGTTCTAGGTGGAAGTTCAACTTAACAGTCTCCACTGCAGTACCGGTATATAAAACAGTGTTTTGGAACCAAAGGCAAATTTTTGTGTGCCTCTGGGATCTGGTGGGGGATTGCTGGAATTTTGTTCTTTTTCGGCCTAGCCCAGTAGCAGTTTCAGAAATTCCTAATAAATCCTAGAGGCCCACGCAACCCATTTGTGCAAGGCAAGAGGTGGAACTAAAGTTTAGTCCCACATTGCTAGTTTAGAGGGAGTTGGACCTCTTTATAAGGGAGGCTCCTTCCCCACTTGTATGAGCATGAGAACAAGAGGGACATCCACGCGCGCTCCTCCTCCGCCGCCCGCCTCGCCACGCCTCGTCACGACGCGACGCGCCGCGGGTTGCGGGAATGAGCCGAGCCGATGTCTAAATTTTTGCCACGCACTACGGGCATACGAAAGGTCACTCGGGAGATGGAAAGTTTTTGCTGTAGTGGAGATTAAATGGATCCCTTCAGCTCCTGGCGCTGCCCTCTCGCCTCCTACTCTTGCGCCTATAAAAGGGAGGTCGCTCCTCTCAGCAAGACGCACCAGAACTACTTCTTCCTCTCGCCACCGGTTCCTGAGCACTGCGCTGCTTCTACGATCTTCTCCATCCCGGCTTGCGGCGTGCACCGCAGGTCGGGACAGTAGGCCTCCGAAACCGCACTCTTTGAGTCCTGTACGGGAGAAGGGTGATAAGGTTTTTGGGGAGCGCTCTGCGCGACTACTGGCTGCTTCATCACGGACGATCCGGTCGCCGACGACTTCTTCCCCGACGTCCACGACCTCCTCGATGACATGGCAGGCGACGACACCGACCCCAAGTCCAGCGCTCCTGCTGTTGCTGTGCCATACGTGTTCTTCTCCTTTCTGTTAAAAGTCCTGCTACAGTTCTTGGCTCTAGTTTCTGTCCTACGTATGTTAGGTTCTATGTCGTATAAGCAACTTCATCTAGTGACTGTTCTAGATGTGTTTACCTCAAGTTCATATATATGCAGACGATGTTTACCTTCTCTCTGTCAGATTGCATGACTTGCTTTATATTTGCTATTTTAGTCATGTTCTATCTACTATTTCTGTTAATAAAATCATTCGATAAATTGCTCATATTTCCAACAGGTTAGTCAGCTGTTTTCACAATCGATGGCATTGTTTGATCCAGTAGGGGCTAAGCTGAGCTTGTGCTCGGAAAATCGTAAATCACCATCGACGGGGGATTCCAAAATGCTGGAGATTGGGGATTTTTCCCCTGAGCCGAGAGGAGTTGCAGTTGGGCGGGATAATGCAGGACCCATCGTCACCTCTTTTCCACCAATCCGTTGCAAGAAAGTGAAAACGCCTTTGCCTTTTACGCTTTCTTCTCGAGACAACGCAAACGAGTCTATATCTAGGGTTTACGGACAGCTCTGGGCCATTCCCTCCCCCCGCCGTCGCCAGCCTCACCCCTCTCCACCTAGCAAAACCACCACCACCTTGGGATGGCTCAGGAAAGATCTAGCTCGGTCAGGATGTTTTTCTCCCTCTGATTTATTCCCAGTCAAGCATCTCCGCCCGTTCGATCCACCTCCGACGCAGCTCAAGATTTTCTGAGAAGGAGTTGGGGCGGGCTCCAAGTCCTTTGCGCAGGTTGTCATGGCAGACAAGAATGCGCCGCCGGTGGGGTAGAAGCAGCGTGGTCCGGCTCCACCGAAGATCCCTGGGCGTCGTCAAACCACGGGGGGTGCACGTGCTGCTGCGCCGCCTGGTAAAGGTGCAGCCCCTCCTACACAAACTACTGCTACTGCGCCTCCGGCACCGATCCCTCCTACCCCACCGGTACAAGTCTTCGACGAGCGCTACAAAGATATGGTGTGCTTCACTTGTGGAGGCCCTGGCCACTACGTTGGTAACTACATCTAGAAAAAAGCTTGCTTCATCTGTGGATTGGAGGGTCACAATGTGAATAATTGCGCAGCCTGGGCACAGCCCCACCCAGTTGCCACTTTCTTTGGGAGTTCTGCTCTGGGGCTGTGTTTTTACCACATCGACGCCCCTGTGGGAAGAGAAGCAAGTTGGCTGAAGTTTAGGAACTGTGGAGAAGTTTGGATCATGAAGGGAGAAATCAGCAAGTCAGATTTGGTTAAGAATCTCTCTGGTATCTTTTGCAAAAACAAACAATGGACATGGCAGATCAGGCCCCTGACAGAGAAGAAGTTCCTGGTTAGATTCCCACCCTGGAAAGATGTTGAAGAATTGATTGAATTCCCTGCCTTTGATCTGCCCATCGATGGAGTTTCCGTGTCTGTGGAAAAGTGGACCGGCTCAATTGACCCGTTCAGCGATCTTACTGAAGCATGGGTAGGTGTTGAGGGTCTATCCTCTAAATAGTGCACATGGAAAGTCCTTTCCCAAATTGCTTCCTGTTTCGGAATTCTTGTGGACGTGGATTGGAATGGTCTGATGAAGAGCTTCTATGAGAAAGTGAGGGTTAAAATTGCTTGTAGGGACCCAACTAAGATCCCCTTTGAAAGGATTATGGAGATGAGGAAAAAACTTTATATCTTATCCTTTACTGTGGAAGGCTTTGACCAGATAGGGACTGATGATCCTAATGATGATGATGGTCCTACTGACATAACAGTGGATGATGATAACAAGATAACAGATGAGGAGTGTGACTCCGCCGATTCAATCGTACACTAATCATACACGCAAATGTGTACGATCAACATCAGGGACTCACGGGAAGATATCACAACACAACTCTAGACACAAATTAAAATAATACAAGCTTTATATTATAAGCCAGGGGCCTCGAGGGCTCGAATACATAAGCTCGAAAACACAAGAGTCAGCGGAAGCAACAATATCTGAGTACAGACATAAGTTAAACAAGTTTGCCTTAAGAAGGCCAGCACAAAAGCATCTACGACCGAAAAGGCAAGGCCTCCTGCCTGGGAGCCTCCTATCTACTCCTGGTCGTCAGCGGTCTCCACGTAGTAGTAGGCACCCTCAGTGTAGTAGTAGTCGTCGTCAAAGGTGGCGTCTGGATCCTGAGCTCCACCATCTGGTTGCAGCATCCGGAAAGAAAAGGAAAGGGGGGAAAGGGGGAGCAAAGCAACCGTGAGTACTCATCCAAAGTACTCGCAAGCAAGGATCTACACTACATATGCAACATTATCAAAGGAAGGTTGTATATGTGGACTGGGCTGCAGAAATGCCAGAATAGAGAGAAGGCCTAGTCCTATCGAAGACTAGCATCTTCTAGAAACCACCATCTTGCAGCAAACCGGAGGGAGTAGAGTAGCATAAAGTAAAGTAGTAGTAGTGTTATCAACCTCGGCCAGAGATCCTTTCTCGACTCCCTGCGAGAAAGCAATCCCAGAGCCATACTATCCGGTTATCACCTCATCACAATCCAATTCTCATCACAAGTATCCAGTTCTAGTTGTATCGATCGGGATACAACTCCAAGTGTCTGTTACCGTAGGACAGGCTATGCATAGATTAGTTCTTCCCTGCAGGGGTGCACCAACTTACCCACCATGCTCGCTTAACTCCGGCCGGACACACTTTCCTGGGTCATGCCCGGCCTCGGCCAAACAATACGCAGCAACCCGACCTAGGCTTAATAGAGAGGCCAGCACGCCGGACTAAACCTATGCCCCCAGGGGTCATGGGCCATCTCCCCGGGAACTCCTGCACGTTGCATGGGCGGCCGGTGAGCAGACCTAGCTACCTCCTTAAAAAAGGTAGGTGCTTACCAGTCCAACCCGGCGCGCGCCGCTCGGTCGCTGACGTCTAATAAGCTTCGGCTGATGTATACGACGCAGAACGTCCATACTATGCCCACGTGATGGTTAGTTCTATCAGGCCAGAGGCCCCTCGGATCAAATATCCAAATCGTAGTGGATTAGGAACGCGCGGTAACAAGCAGAGACTCACGAAAGATGTGACCCCGTTGCCCCGTCTCGAGGACTTGCGGCAAGGGCTAGGAATGCCCGGCCACACCTCGTAATTATCTCGCGGGCACCCTCCAGGTCAACCCATCTCCACATCACTCGCGGGTATCCCTCAGGGTCGACCCGCCCTTCCAAGTAACAGTTGTAAAGTCCAAGTATCTGTGTGTCCAAACATCAAGGGGAAAACCCAAGGAATCACCCCCGGTGAATTCCACTCGATGTAATCATCAAGGTGAACGTAAGAGGAATCACCCCCGAGGTTCACACTTGAGGGGTTGCACGACAGAGTCATATCGGAAGTGATTAAAGAGGAAATCACCCTCGATGACCACGACCGAATAACTACACTACAGGGTTAACATCAGAAGTGATGTAGAGGTCTCACCCTCGGCACTCGATAGTATCCCAGTAGTGTCGAGCAACTAAGGGGAAAGTGATGTGCGGTGCCGGGGCCTGGTCTTCGATCCCGTTGATCGGGTCTTCGATGATGAAGCAGGGGCAACAAGGACAAGGTGGGGGTCACTGATGGATCACTAACCAACCTGTACTAAGCAGTTTAGGATAAGTTGGTAAGGTAACAATAAGCAGGTTACAAAAGCAGGCTATGCATCAGAATAGGAGCAATCAATAACAGTAGCAAAATCTAATGAAAGCATGAGAGAATGGAATGGGCGATATCGAGATGATCAAAGGGGGGGCTTGCCTGGTTGCTCTGGCAAGGAGGGGTCGTCGTCGACGTAGTCGATCGCAGGGGCGGCATCGGTCTCGGGGTCTACCCGAGAGAAGAAGGGGAAGGAATAGTAAATATAAAGCAAACATAGCATAACAGGACAACAGGCAGAGCTAGATGTGTTCTAACGCGGTGCTACACGATACCGGCGAGGGGGGAAGTCAACCGGGAATGTTTTCCCGGTTCCGGACCTGTGTCAGACAGATGACCGTAGGGGGAAAGTTCCATGTTCAGCATGCTAGGGCCATGTGACAGATGAATGGACCGCGTATCCGGATTCGTCACGTTTTTCTGAGCAACTTTCATGTAGAAAACATTTTCATCCGAGTTACGGTTTATTTTCTATGATTAATCAAAGATTAAAGCATTTTCAGAAACTATTTAAAAAATAGAAAAGGAATATTGCATCAGCATGACGTCATAGTGACGTCAACAGTCAACAGGACGGTTGACCGGTCAAAACTGACATGGGGGACCCATCTATCATAGACAGTGGGTTAAACAGGGTTTAAACTAATCTAAATTTAGTTAGTAAAACTACTGGGCCCACCTGTCAGTGTCTAATTAACTAAACTAATTAGTTTTAATTATTAGAATCTTTTAATTAGAGGATTAAGTGGTGGGACCCGCACGTCAGTGGCTGGGGCCTGCCTAGTCAGCACAGTTGACCAGGTCAACTTGTCAACAGGGGACTAGGGGCCCCACTAGCAGTGACCCGGGGGGTGGCCCCAGGTGTGCCACGTCGGCGACCGGCGCAGGAGACAACTCCGGCGACCAAAAACGCGGCGGAGCTCGCCGGACTTGGCCGGAAGAACGCTACGGCGCTCCGTTCGGCGCGTGCTTAGGCTCGTTTGGACGAGCGTTCAACGCCGCATCCATCTACGGGAGCGGTGCGGCCGTAAACAGCCAGAAGCTACGGCGGCGAGCGGCGGAGCGGACGCCGGAGTTCGGCCCTCGCGCGAACTGCGGCTGGAGGGCACGGGAGGACTACTGGGAAGGCTCTACGGGGTCCTGGCGAGTCCCAGAGCACGGTGGTGAGGTCGGGTGAGCACGACATCGACGAGGACGACGGTGACGAGCACGGCAGCGGAGGCGCGCTATGGCCAGGTCGGTAGCTACGGCTAGGGGCGCGGTGAGGCGAGGAAGGAGAGGGGAGAGGACGGAGTAGAGCTCACCAAGCGGTCAAGAAAGACCCTTGGTGGCTTAGGAGCAGCAGAGCTCGCCGGGGAGGAAGGGGATCGTCGGCGGCCGTCGAGGAAGAATACGACTCGATCCGTGGCCTGCGGTGCTCCTCGAGCTCGATGGCGAGGCGTAGTCGATGTAGAGGTCGTCGGCGCGTCTCGTGGACGTGCTGGCGAGGCGCGGGGTGGCCGGTGGCCGCGGCTATGGCACAGCCATGGTGCCGGTGGCGCTCGGTGGTGGACGGGGAACGAGGGGGAAGGCGAGAAGGAATCTGGTGGGGAGAGGGAGAGGTGGAGCGGGGAAAGTGGGGAGCGGGGGAGTGAGCCCGAGGCGCGCTCGTGGCGGCCTTATCCTCATCGTCCTCGACGGCGAGGTGGTGCGGCGGGGCGCGGCACTGTCGCGGCGCGGTCGGAGGAGCAGTGGAGGGGAAGGCGACCCGGTGGGGGGTGTGGGCCACATGGCCTGTTGGGCTGCCATGTGGGCTGAGGCCCATGGGGGGGCGCGGTGGCCAGCTGGGCCAGTTGGCCCGGTTGAGGGGGCCTTTTCCTTTTCTTTTCTTTTTTAGCTTTTGCCTTTTCTTTTAACAACTTGCTGTTATAGCTATTTTAGGACATTTAGACATTTTGCAAAAATATTGGTTCACCACCAACATTAGTTATGGATTATTTGGCACATGAAGAACATTTTAGTTTTCATGTTTGAGAAAACTTGAATTTTACTCAGAATTTGAATTTGAATTTGACTTTGATTTTTCATCAAGTGATAATTAGCTCAGTAAGCATGGTGACCTGGCACCATTAACAGGGGATTTCTGTAGCATGACACTAGGGGTGTTACAAATCTCCTCCACTACAAGAAATCTCGTCCCAAGATTTAAGTGGGGAAGTAAAGAGTAACTTCGGGAGAACTGACCCATATAGGGTTAATTGTCTGGTGAATAATGCAGGGAATGAGGTAGAAGTATCTCTCGAGTTGAAACTTAATAAACATCGAGAGCAATGTATGAAGGTACAATAGGAAGTTTCAAGCGAATGGACAAACGATCGATACCTGAACAGAGTGTGAGAAAGGGGTTCAGAGCATCGGGAATAGATCATCTCTCGGAAGGTGGCTCGTGACAAAACACAAAGCCAAGAGCAAATGATACTTCGGAATAAAGTATATACAGGAGAGTCAGGTTCCGATCATGTGGAACTGTGGGTTATGAGTAGAAAGGGGGCCGGTAGCAAGGCATGTCAGGTGATAGACTGTCAGTTATGTTGTCAACACGTTGGTACCAAGGGCGAGGGACGGAGAGAACTATTTTCCTGCTCGTTGAACGAGGCGGACCAGTAGGCGAAGTTCTCGTCCATCGGTGGTTACCGAAATGTCAACAGCAATGATAACAAGGTCTTACTGACAAATTTTACACCGAGGTGTTTACATAAGCAGGGAACTATTACTGCTTAGATCATAAAGATCACAAGAAAGGTTAAACAAAACAATGGAAAGGAAAATGTGGTTATTAGTTTAACCAGACCAATGGAAAGGAAAAGGTGCTTATACACAAGAATTGGGAGTATATCCTTCCCAAGGGGAAGCGGAGCTGGATATACATGATATGACAGCAAGTTCAAAAGCATTTAGATAAAGGGGCGAGGGAACAATCATGATATTACCCATACAACGGTGTTTGGATAATAGAGCAAGACACATTTGGCAATGCACTTCCAATGTTCTTGTTGTTGTTCGGCATACCACAGTCATGCTTCGAGGTAACATTAACATGGTGTTTCAAGCAAGATTGAATCTGAAGGTCACAAGAAGTACAAAGGAACAATTCCAAGAATGTCAAGAAATGTAACATATAAACAAAAATGACCAAGTCGGTATTGGCAGGAAGTCAAGGATGGTGTCGATGACAACACGAATCATCGACGGGTAAGGATGGTATTTCTCCTCAAGAATTCGATTCATATCTTAGAACAATGCAATATATTGATGGTGATCACGACAAATTTTGTCGATAGGCTCTATGAAGATGCCATTGAGCAGCAACGACTTCAAGCAAAAAGAATGATGAAGCAAAGGCTATTGGAACCACGTATACGACACAAGCTCGGATTCAAGCTTGTTGCTCAAGGTGGAATGACAAGATGAGGAGGATCGTCGTAAGCTTCGCTCATCGTCGAAAAGTTGTGCTCCAGGAATAAGGACCAGGTAGCACAGTTAAAAGTTGGCACGATAAAAACATAGCCGGTCGGGCTAGGAATGATGTGATGGAGTAACACTTCAATTAAGAATTTACAAGAGGTACTGCAATGACACAATATCCTCGAGATAACATGAGGCAATACTTGAAGGTAGGTCAAATTAGAGGTTGGACAGGTGAAATGACTTGCAGGAGACAAGTATTTTAACTTGTCCGGGAAATGGAATTAAGGAAAACTATGGTCGGAACCACGGTTATGAATGATCAAACCACCGATACAAGATGAACTTATAACAAGGGGTAATTGTTTTTACGAGCAGCTTCCATGATATGTTCTACATCGGGCCCATGGGCATGAACAATAGAGTTCAAGGTCGACTCCCACTTCTTCAATGCATAACCTTTCATTCACTCCTCGTTTTCGAAGAATTTGTAGTGCGAAAGATTTATCTGGTGAAGCACCAGAAGAGTATGACTCACATCTCTTTCGAGTTTACTCGGATTAGGGAAGGCATAGATTCAACCCATAGGGGTATCTTAGGAACATATACCACAAACTTAAAGAGTAAATAACACAAGCTCGAAGGTAGAGCATGGTTGACAAAAGGAGAGGATACAGTTTACCAAGGCATTATATATCAGGGAAGAACTCGCAAGGTGACTAAATAAGAGGGGCACTATCGGATAGAAATCCAACAAAGGATCTGGTGGTCCACAAGGGATCAGATGTGAGCATCGGTACCCAACCAGAAGGAGGAATAATGCAAGGAGATCGAATATAGAAACAACTAACTAATTCAAAGCTCAATTACAAAAGAATTATGATTTTCAAATCAAGGGATCAAAAGCAAACGCTCTGATCAAGGATGGATAAGTTGAAAAGACTTAGGGGCACAATCAACCGCCAATTTTATTGATCGAGGACCAGCTCAGGTTCAAAGTGACGCCTCAGCCGAAAAGATAATTTATAAGGATCGACTGATGATTGCGTGCATGCGCACACCTGTTGAATAAATAGGATCAAAATGGGAATCATAAAGGATTTTAAGGAATATTGCTAGACATATGGAATTAACCATAATGCAAGCAGGCAAGAATTTCAAGAGCAATAGGCTACTAAGGATTTCGAAAGATCGAATAGTATTTCAAAGAATTTTGTGAAACACATGAACAAATGGGGATGAGAGGATACTCGGTAAGTGTGAGGAATCATTCGTAGGGGTATTCAGGCAGAAAAGGAGCTGCAAGGTAGCAGGCGCAAAGGATTCTTGGAAAATCGCAAAGTATTTCAGGTTATCTTGTAGTAACAAGAGCAATTGGAAATGAAGGTATGGACGGCAAGTGTATGTAGCTATCCATGGGGATTTATCGATGGTAGGGAATTGCAACGGCGAAGGGCACCAGGGTCTCGGGAAAAACATCGGAGAGTATCTTCAGAATCTTCTGGTGCACCAAGCGATCATCTGGAATGAAGGGCTCTCCGGGAGGAAATAGTTACGAGAACCTAATGTTAGAGTTAATAAAATCATTTAACCCGAGTAGAAGAGAGTTCAGAGTCCCAGAGTATAGACGAGGAGTAAAAGATCCTAATACCACCCAATGGCGACGTGGGCCCATAAGACACACAGCCATGTTAGTAAAAGTTTTTTAGTGACTAGACTCAACTTCGGCCAAGGAGTTGGAAAGGGGGCTACCTACAGGCAGTCGGCTCTGGTACCAACTTATGATGCCCCCGATTCAATCGTACACTAATCATACACGCAAATGTGTACGATCAACATCAGGGACTCACGGGAAGATATCACAACACAACTCTAGACACAAATTAAAATAATACAAGCTTTATATTACAAGCCAGGGGCCTCGAGGGCTCGAATACATAAGCTCGAAAACACAAGAGTCAGCGGAAGCAACAATATCTGAGTACAGACATAAGTTAAACAAGTTTGCCTTAAGAAGGCCAGCACAAAAGCATCTACGATCGAAAAGGCAAGGCCTCCTGCCTGGGAGCCTCCTATCTACTCCTGGTCGTCAGCGGTCTCCACGTAGTAGTAGGCACCCTCAGTGTAGTAGTAGTCGTCGTCAAAGGTGGCGTCTGGATCCTGAGCTCCACCATCTGGTTGCAGCATCCGGAAAGAAAAGGAAAGGGGGAAAAGGCGGAGCAAAGCAACCGTGAGTACTCATCCAAAGTACTCGCAAGCAAGGATCTACACTACATATGAAACATTATCAAAGGAAGGCTGTATATGTGGACTGGGCTGCAGAAATGCCAGAATAGAGAGAAGGCCTAGTCCTATCGAAGACTAGCATCTTCTGGAAACCACCATCTTGCAGCAAACCGGAGGGAGTAGAGTAGCATAAAGTAAATTAGTAGTAGTGTTATCAACCTCGGCCAGAGATCCTTTCTCGACTCCCTGCGAGAAAGCAATCCCAGAGCCATACTATCCGGTTATCACCTCATCACAATCCAATTCTCATCACAAGTATCCAGTTCTAGTTGTATCGATCGGGATACAACTCCAAGTGTCCGTTACCGTAGGATAGGCTATGCATAGATTAGTTCTTCCCTGCAGGGGTGCACCAACTTACCCACCACGCTCGCTTAACTCCGGCCGGACACACTTTCCTGGGTCATGCCCGGCCTCGGCCAAACAATACACCGCAACCCGACCTAGGCTTAATAGAGAGGCCAGCACGCCGGACTAAACCTATGCCCCCAGGGGTCATGGGCCATCTCCCCGGGAACTCCTGCATGTTGCGTGGGTGGCCGGTGAGCAGACCTAGCTACCTCCTTAAAAACGGTAGGTGCTTACCAGTCCAACTCGGCGCGCGCCGCTCAGTCGCTGACGTCTAATAAGCTTCGGCTGATGTATACGACGCAGAACGCCCATACTATGCCCACGTGATGGTTAGTGCTATCAGGCCAGAGGCCCCTCGGATCAAATATCCAAATCGTAGTGGATTAGGAACGCGCGGTAACAAGCAGAGACTCACGAAAGATGTGACCCCGTTGCCCCATCTCGAGGACTTGCGGCAAGGGCTAGGAATGCCCGACCACACCTCGTAATTATCTCGCGGGCACCCTCTAGGTCAACCTGTCTCCACATCACTCGCGGGTACCCCTCAGGATCGACCCGCCCTTCCAAGTAACAGTTGTAAAGTCCAAGTATCTGTGTGTCCAAACATCAAGGGGAAAACCCAGGGAATCACCCCCGGTGAATTCCACTCGATGTAATCATCAAGGTGAATGTAAGAGGAATCACCCCCGAGGTTCACACTTGAGGGGTTGCACGACAGAGTCATATCGGAAGTGATTAAAGAGGAAATCACCCTCGATGACCACGACCGAATAGCTACACTACAGGGTTAACATCAAAAGTGCTGTAGAGGTCTCACCCTCGGCACTCGATAGTATCCCAGTAGTGTCGAGCAACTAAGGGGAAAGTGATGTGCGGTGCCGGGGCCTGGTCTTCGATCCCGTTGATCGGGTCTTCGATGATGAAGCAGGGGCAACAAGGACAAGGTGGGGGTCACTGATGGATCACTAACCAACCTATACTAAGCAGTTTAGGATAAGCTGGTAAGGTAACAATAAGCAGGTTACAAAAGTAGGCTATGCATCAGAATAGGAGCAATCAATAACAGTAGCAAAATCTAATGCAAGCATGAGAGAATGGAATGGGCGATATCGGGATGATCAAAGGGGGGGCTTGCCTGGTTGCTCTGGCAAGGAGGGGTCGTCGTCGACGTAGTCGATCGCAGGGGCGGCATCGGTCTCGGGGTCTACCGGAGAGAAGAAGGGGAAGGAATAGTAAATATAAAGCAAACATAGCATAACTGGACAACAGGCAGAGCTAGACGTGTTCTAACGCGGTGCTACACGATACCGGCGAGGGGGGAAGTCAACCGAGAATGTTTTCCCGGTTCCGAACCTGTGTCAGACAGATGACCGGAGGGGGAAAGTTCCATGTTCAGCATGCTAGGGGCATGTGACAAATGAATGGACCCGTATCCGGATTCGTCACGTTTTTCTGAGCAACTTTCATGTAGAAAACATTTTCATCCGAGTTACGGTTTATTTTCTATGATTAATCAAAGATTAAAGCATTTTCAGAAACTGTTTGAAAAAACAGAAAAGGAATATTGCATCAGCATGACGTCATAGTGACGTCAACAGTCAACAGGACGGCTGACCGGTCAAAACTGACATGGGGGACCCATCTGTCATAGACAGTGGGTTAAACAGGGTTTAGACTAATCTAAATTTAGTTAGTAAAACTACTGGGTCCACCTGTCAGTGTCTAATTAACTAAACTAATTAGTTTTAATTATTAGAATCTTTTAATTAGAGGATTAAGTGGTGGGACCCGCACGTCAGTGGCTGGGGCCTGCCCAGTCAGCACAGTTGACCAGGTCAACTGGTCAACAGGGGACCAGGGGCCCCACTGGCAGTGACCCGGGGGGTGGCCCCAGGTGTGCCACTTCGGCGGCCGGCGCCGGAGACAACTACGGCGACCAAAAACGCGGCGGAGCTCGCCGGACTTGGCCGGAAGAACACTACGGCGCTCCGTTTGGGGCGTGCTTAGGCTCGTTTGGACGAGCGTTCAACGCCGCATCCATCTACTGGAGCGGTGCGGCCGTAAACGGCCGGAAGCTACGGCGGCGAGCGGCGGAGCGGACGCCGGAGTTCGGCCCTCGCGCGAACTGCGGCTGGAGGGCATGGGAGGACTACTGGGAAGGCTCTACGGGGTCCTGGCGAGTCCCAGAGCACGGTGGCGAGGTCGGGTGAGCACGACATCGACGAGGACGACAGTGACGAGCACGGCGGCGGAGGCGCACTACGGCCAGGATGGTAGCTACGTCTAGGGGCGCAGTGAGGCGAGGAAGGAGAGGGGAGAGGACGGAGTGGAGCTCACCGAGCGGTCAAGAAAGACCCTTGGTGGCTTAGGAGCAGCAGAGCTCGCCGGGGAGGAAGGGGATCATCGGCGGCCGTCGAGGAAGAAGACGACTCGATCCGTGGCCTGCGGTGCTCCTCGAGCTCGATGGCGAGGCGTAGTCGAGGTAGAGGTCGTCGGTGCGTCTCGTGGACGTGCTGGCGAGGCGCGGGGTGGCAGGTGGCCGCGGCTATGGCACAGCCATGGCGACGGTAGCGCTCGATGGTGGACGGGGAACAAGGGGGAAGGCGAGGAGGAATCTGGTGGGGAGAGGGAGAGGTGGAGCGGGGCAAGTGGGGAGCGGGGGAGTGAGCCCAAGGCGCGCTCGTGGCGGCCTTATCCTCATCGTCCTCGACGGCGAGGTGGTGCGGCGGGGCGCGGCACTGTCGCGGCGCGGTCGAAGGAGCAGTGGAGGGGAAGGCGACCCGGTGGGGGGTGTGGGCCACATGGCCTGTTGGGCTGCCATGTGGGATGAGGCCCATGGGGGGCACGGTGGCCAGCTGGGCCAGTCGGCCCAGTTGAGGGGGGCCTTTTCCTTTTCTTTTCTTTTTTAGCTTTTGCCTTTTCTTTTAACAACTTGCTGTTATAGCTATTTTAGGACATTTAGACATTTTGCGAAAATATTGGTTCACCACCAACATTAGTTATGGATTATTTGGCACATGAAGAACATTTTAGTTTTCACGTTTGAGAAAATTTGAATTTTACTCCGAATTTGAATTTGAATTTGAATTTGATTTTTCATCAAGTGATAATTAGCTCAGTAAGCATGGTGACCTGGCACCATTAACAGGGGATTTCTGTAGCATGACACTGGGGGTGTTACAAGGAGGAACTGGATAAAGACATCCTGGATGATGGAGAGGAACCCATTGATGCCCTAGACCTTGCAAACAGAGCCCCCACAAAAAACCCAGCTGGGAAGAAAGCAACTGATGATGGTACTTCATTCCATCCCCCTGCTCTGTTGGAGGCATGCTTCTCTCCTGTGAGAGTCAACAAGAAGACTGATCAAGAAACTGTTGCCCAGAGTGTGTGCTCTTCGATACCCTATGCTGAGGCAATCAAAACCCTCAGCAGTCCACACAGCAAAACAAATGAGGTTAGTCTGTTTGTTGTATCATCAAGTGGTGTTGCTGCTACCACTTCCCCTATCTCTGCTCAGAAGATATATTGTTCTGGTCTACTGAAAGAACTGGAAGACTCTGCTTCTGATACTGACAGTGAAGCTGCTGAACCTGAGGTAGAGATGGTTACTGTTGAAGCTCACATAGCTAGTGGCCTGAAGATAATGGAGCTTGTGGATAAAACCAAGGAAAGGGCTACACCCAAGACCAAGTGGGGCACGGTGGTTGCCCCAAGACTGAGCTCCAGGGTCCACAACAGGCAAAATATCATGGAGAAAGTTGTAGCGTATAAGATGAAGCAAAACCTGAAAATCCCCCCTACATTTAAAAGTAAGTCCTTTACTGATGCATCTACATCTAGTTTAGAGGCTTATGCTTCTGCAGTTAACATCAAGATTGGTGATAATGAGATGGAAAAAAATCAGATCATTAATGACATTGTTAGAGATGAAACTGAAAAATGCCTTATTTTTGCTTCTCAAAATTCTGAAATTTCTTTACCTAATAGTTTAGACACTGGATTTAGTACTGATGGTGGAGTTTGTACTCCGAAAAGAGACATTCCCAACACCAACACACCAGGGGGCACTGCTGGTGCTGTGGGTGGGCCTGGGAATGCTGTGAGAGGTGGACTCTTTAGTCTGACACATCCATTCAAAATCCCATGATTGGTATTTTTTGGAATATTAGAGGTTTGGGCCAAAAAGGGAAACTACAGTGCCTGTCTGACTTAGTTAGCAAGTATAAGCCTGATTTTTTAGGCTTTCAAGAAATTAAGAGAGAAACCTTGTCTGACTCCTTTCTCAATGCCCTAGGTGGCTCTATTGCTTATGATTGGCATATGCTACCTGTTGTAGGCTCTGCTGGGGGTATCCTTGTGGGTACTAAATCTAATCTTTTTGATGTGCTTAGTGTAAGTAGTAAGAATTACTGTATTATCACAACCTTAAAAAACAAAACTGATGGTTTCTGCTGGCATTTGATTGTGGTTTATGGCACAGCTTATGCTGTAAACAAACTTGACTTTATTGCTGAACTTCATGAGAGTATGGATAACTTATGCTATCATGTTTTGTTTGGTGGTGATTTCAATCTGATTAGAAAAGCTAAAGATAAATCCTCAGGCAATATAAACACTTCTTGGACATTCTTGTTCAATGACTGGATTAATAAATGGGGCCTTATGGAATATAAGTTGTCTAACAGGGTTTATACCTGGAGTAATAATCAGGACAATCCTATCTTTGCCACTATTGACAGAGTTTTCTCTGCTACTAGTTGGGACAGTCACTTCCCCTCACCACCTTGTGTGCACTTCCCAGGGTGGGGAGTGACCATGCCCCAATTCTCCTTGACTCAGGGGTGGGTGCTGGTAACCCATCTAAACCCTTTAAATTTGAAAAATGGTGGTTGGAGCAACCAGACTTTCGAGCCTTGGTAGAAAAAATTTGGGCCACACCTTCACCAGGTACAACTGCTATTGGGACCTGGCAATTTAAAACCAAACTGTTCAGGAAAAGTGTTAAAGGCTGGAGCATAAACCTAGAAGCAGCTATGAAGAAAAAGAAAAAAAGTCTCCTCCAGGAATTCGATATCCTTGATGTATTTGCTGAACAAAACAGAACCAATGCTGGGGATGTCCTCAGAATGAAACAAATCAAAGAGGAACTTGAAGAAATCCGGAGAAAAGAGGAAACTGCCATGTGGCAGAGATCTAGAGATAGGAAGATTAAGGAGGGGGATAGAAACACAGCTTATTTTCATGCTATTGCTAACCAACGTAGAAGGAAAAATCAGTTGTCTATCCTGGAAGGGCCGGATGGGCCTGTATACTCCACTAAAGACATGCTGGATGTGGCCACTGACTTCTATAAAAACCTTTTTGGTTTTGAACCAAGACCTAATATCCATTTAGATGACCAGTTTTGGTGTGAGGAAGAAATGGTAACAGATGCAGAGAATGTTTCCCTGGAAAGACCCTTCTCAGAAGAGGAAATTAAAGAAGCCATCATGGGTTCATATGCTAATGGGGCCCCTGGCCCTGATGGCCTCTCATTTCTCTTTTATCAACACTTCTGGGAGGTCATCAAGCACGATTTTATGGCTCTGGTTAGAGATTTTGAAAATGGGACTCTGGATATCCAGAGACTAAATTGTTCTATTGTTACTCTGATCCCTAAAGAGCCAGATGCCAAGAATATGAGGAAATTTAGACCAATTTGTTTGAGTAATTGCTCTGTTGAGATCTTTAGCAAAGCTATGACAAACAGGGTTGGCCCTGTAGGTCATAGGCTCCTATCTCCTTGCCAATCTGCTTTTGTGAGAGGCAGGTTTATTCTAGAAAGTGTAGTTACTGCTCATGAGGCCATTCCTGAGGTCCATAAATCTAATGAGTCTGGGATTATTCTCAAAATAGACTATGAGAAAGCCTATGATCGGGTGAACTGGGATTTCCTAGTAGAAATGCTAACTTCTAGGGGTTTTGGAGCTAAGTGGATCAGATGGAACCTCTCCATTCTGCAACAAAGCTCTTTCTGTGTTAAAATCAATGATGTCCTTGGGCCTTACTTTATGGGGGGAAAGGACTCAAACAAGGGGATCCAAGTTCCCCCATGCTTTTCAATTTGGTGGCTAACGTGTTCTCTCGTATGCTGGCCAAAGCTATTAACAGTAATATTATCTCTGGGATTGTTCCCCATATCATCCCGCAAGGGCTGATATGTCTACAGTATACGGATGATACAATCCTCTTTCTTAACCCTAAACCTGAATATGTTAGGAATTTGAAATGGCTACTTGCATGCTTTGAAAACCTCTCTGGGTTGAAAAACAACTATGACAAATGTGAGGTAGTGCCAATCAATATGAATGAAAATGATGCTAAAATACTTTCCCAAATTTTTTGCTGTAAGTTGGGGGATTTCCCTCTAAAATACCTAGGAGTTCCATTACATTACCTCAAATTGAGGAGAGAAGACATTCAGTATATCATAGACAAAATTATCAAAAGAATATGTGGCTAGAAGGGGAGACTACTTAGCTATGAAGCAAAGTTAGTCCTCCTCAAAGCTTGTATTGCCAATGTCCCTATGTATCTAATGTCTGTCATCAAATTTCCCAAATGGGTAATCAAAGCCATCACTTCGCAGATGGCTCACTTTTTCTGGGGGAACCTAGGAGATGAACATAAGTATCATCTTGCTAACTGGGGGCTAATCTCTCAGAAAAAAACTTTGGTGGTCTGGGGGTACCCAACTTGAGAGAATTTAATATGGCCCTGCTAGCTTCCTGGGCGAAAAGATATTTTATGGACAGTGACAAAAACTGGGTGAGGCTGGTTGATCACAAATACAAAACTGGCAAACCCAATGTGTTGTGGGCTAAACAGAATGTGGGCTCTCCCTTCTGGAAGGGGGTTACCTGGGCTTTTGAAGGAATTAGACCTTTCTATAAACGGAAGTTGGGGAGTGGTGAAAAGATCAGCTTTTGGGATGACGTGTGGGTGGGGGATTCTTCCCTTAAAACCCAATTTTGGGATGTATATGAAATCTGCCAACAACAGCATTGTGCAGTTTCTGAGGTGTGGGATGGTTCTACCCTGAAACTTACCTTCAACAGATGTGTGGAGGCTGGGTTTATGGAGAGATGGCATGACCTGATCCGTATCATATCTAACTTGCCCATTACTGGTGAGGTAGACCAACCCATGTGGATGTTGGAATCGTTAGGAATCTACTCGGTTAAGTCTTTCTATAACATAATTAATTGGGGTGGGGTTTCTACCCCTATCTGGAAAAAATTCTGGAAAATCGTCGTGCCTCACAGATATTTAGTTTTCCTATGGTTAGCTTTCCATAACAAGATTCTTACCAGAGATAATCTGAATAAAAGAAGGGAAGTGGAAAAGTTAAAATGTTTGTTTTGTGATGAGGATGAAACTGTTTATCGCCTATTCTTTGAGTGTGTGGTTGCTAAACAAATCTGGAATGATGTGTCTGACTCTTTTGGGTTTAGTAGTCCTAATAATATGAATGAACTATCTTCCTTCTGGAACCTAAATAACAAAAAGTCTGTTACCAATATTGCCTGTGTTGCTACCATTTGGGGCATTTTGACTATGCGTAATGACATGTGCTTTCAGGGCGCGCAGTGGACAAGCACCCGTGCGATCTTGGCAAAAATCAGCTCGTCATTGTATCAATGGAAGATCCTCTGTGTGGGCGACCAATCGGTGCTGCTGAGAAGATGCATTCAACTCCTAGATCGGCGAAGAGGCGAGCTGCTCAGGATTGCATGGCCGTTGGGCTGAGAGCTTGCGTGAAGAGGAAGACAAAGCACTGAAGGCGCATTCAGAGTGAAACAAGATGGGGTTTGCATAATCCCCCTGTTGTGGTTAATGCTTCTGTCTTGGCTTGGTCAAGGGATGTAGTCTATCTGTTTGTTTAGATGGCACTCTTCAATTCGTCAGTTGGTCTTTGTGGAAGCTATGATGCGTGAAGTTGAGCTCTCTCAGGTCGTAGACTTCTTTATGCTTTCAGTTTACTCTGGTCTGCCATCTTTCGGATAGGCCTGATTGCTTGTAACAGTCCATATTGACTTGCGCTTTTGCTCTGTTTATAATAAAATGGAGTGGGGGGGAACCCCTTTTGATCAAAAAAATCATCTGTGGTATAGAGTTTTTAAATTGTAGGTTGTACATTTTACTTTGGATTGTAGTTTCAGGGAGTTTTTAGTTTCCAGTATTGATGAGCAAGGCTTTAAGCGTATGCAGGAAACAAGACGAGATGCAGAGACTCGAGGCGTTGATGCGTAGAAGGATATGGTTTGGATCAACTTCGGGCTCCATTATTGTATACTGAATCATAGTAGTATTTTGGATATTTTTGTACTATTCCTGTAACAATTTACCCTTCTTTTTGAATAAAAAGTATAACACTCCCTCCGTCCCAAAACAAGTGTCTGAAATTTAGTACAACTTTGGGGCGGAAGGAGTATGTAATAGGTGGAGAGTGCAATGTAATAAATAAAGTTGTCGTAATACATATTGAGTTTCTTTTCCTGCAGAGTAACTTAGGATAGATGGATCATAAATTCCATGATTTCTAGGGATTTATTGGTTTCTAGGGATTTACTTGTTTTCGCTTGGCTTGTGCACTAACGGCTGGGATGGTCTCGTTTAGCCAAGTAGGGGAGAGTTTACTAGCTGGGCCTGGTCTCTGATGAAATTCAAATGTTGTGGCTCTAAAAATAATCGAATTTGGTATGTCCAATATTAGTCTCTCTTTAAAGAGTAAAATGCACTACAGGTACTTGAACTTGTGCCGCGAGCTCGGTTTGGTCACTGTACTTAGAAATACGGTCACTTTGTACGATGGGACATGATTGTACGGTCACTGTTCACCATATCGAGCCGGTACGCCACGGGCTGACCACCTATTGACCAGACCCCCGCGCCACGTGTCGTTTGGAGAAGCGAAGCGATGGCCAATTTACAAGAAAACCCTCCTGTCTTCGTTTCCATCTCTGCTCGCCCTCCCACCTCTCCATTACCCCTATCTCTCCGCTTCCCCTGTCTCTCCACTTCCCCTCCCGTGTCTCCGCTTCCCCTCCCCTGTCGCGGCCGAGGAAGGAACAGTTGATCGACGGCGTTGAGTTCGGCGGCGATCTTTGGTGTCGGGTCGGAAGGATCAGCCACGGAGGAGGGTCTCGCGACCGTGGTGAAGGCAAGGCGGCGGCGCCATGGCTGCAATTCGTCGCCCCGATGGAGCCCCTGCCCCCGATTACAGTAAGTCCAAAATTCTGGTCTATTTGACATCAAATTGAGTTATGTAGAGATTAGATTCAGTTTGCCTAAGTTTTCTCTTGAACTTGCCCGCATTGGAAGAAAACCTAGGGTTTTGTTAATCGATTTGGGGGTTTCAGGTAGGGTTTTTGCCACGGTTTGAAAAGTGGAATATAGGATTGATTCCACATGTAATTACGTTTGCCATGTCCATACTTTGTCCTAAATTGTGTACTCGCTCGTGTAGTAGGGTTCAGAATGTGTGCTAGGGTTTTCGAGGAAGAATTGGGGGTTTGTTGTAGGGTTTAAGGTTCACATAAAAGGTTCATTTTTTGTCAAGTTTGCTACAGTTATTGGTGGCTGTACTCAATTTGCGTGCTTTTTGTAACAGGAGCACGCAGTGACAAATTTTCAGTGCTATTTCATCATGGGGTTTTTTCATGGGTCAAGGAAGCAACAGAAGTTATGTCAATGGACATGAAGTGTGGTATGATCAAGTTGATAGGTTAACATGGTCTCCACTCATGGTGGAGCATATGGCAGAGGAGATAGGATGGGAGATGGCTGGAAGGATAAAAGCATACTACCGCATTCCCATCCTTGACATCACCAGAAAATCTTTGAGACGGATTAGAGTGATGCAGATACTAACCAAATGATGGTATTCTTGTCAATAGGCCATCATTTCTTTGATATTTATCTAGACCATGATGAAAGTTTGCATTCTCACAAGGAAGTTGATGATGTAGTCCATAATCTAAGAGCTCATCTGCCACCAGTGTTCAGCCCTTCCAAAGAAAAGAGTAGTACCAATCCTGCATCTAGCAGTAGTCCATCACATAGAGAAGGAGAAGATCCTACTCCAATTCAAATTGTTAATCCAAACAATCCAGAAGTTGAAGTTGATGATGGAAATTCATTTATCTTTGCAAGGAGGACAAAGAACATTCAGTCAGACAATTTGGATCATGTGCAGCAAGAGAGTACTATTGAGCCACAACAGCATGAGTCAGACAGAGTACATGTGGATGCTAGTGGAGCAAATGCAGAGAATAATGGAGTGGAGAGGGATGAAGACAGAGATAGAAGAGCCAAGAGGGGGAGGAAAGAGGTGTTGTCAGCATCAGAAAGTGACTCAGATGACAGTGATTTTGATCCAGCTGACATGTTTGATAGTGATTTTGAGGGATGATGATAGGGATGATGATCTTTATGCAGACAATGTGGATGAAGATGAGCTAGTGCAGTCAAAGGATAAGGTGCAAGGGGGACATGCAGGACAGGTGAAACAAGGTTCTCAAGCAAAAGATGAAGCCATGTCTGATTATGAATCAGAAGGTGAAGACTTGTGGGCACTAGATTCAGATGATGAAACTCAGACCAAGTTTAGAGCTTTCAGAAAGGAGGACCTGCAGTGTCCAAAGTTCCATGTGGGTCAAGTATTTGAGAATGTACAATTGCTAAGGAAAGCTATAAAGGAGTATAGCTGCAAAAACAGAGTGGATGTGAAGTTGCCAGTGAATGACAAGAAGAGAGTGAAGGCAGTATGTGATGAGGATTGCACTTGGTATTTATGGGCATCATATGACAGTAGGACTAAATGCTTCATGGTGAAGAAGTATGTGGAAGAGCATACATGTTGCAAGAAATGGAAGATCAAAGCATTTACTGCACCATTTCTTGCAAGGAAATATCTTGAGAGTTTCAGGGCAGATCAAGACATGAACTTGAGGAACTTCTCAAGAGTTGTACAGAAAGAATGGCATATGACACCAACTAGGACTAAGCTACAAAGGGCAAGGAGGCTGGCCATGAAGATAATTCATGGTGATGAAGAAGGACAATACAAGTTGTTGTGGGACTATGGAAATGAGATAAGGATAAGCAACCTAGGTAGTTCATTCTTCCTAGCACTTATGACAAAGCTAGGTTCAACAAATCATACATGCGTCTGGATGCTTGTAAAAGAGGTTTCCTTCAAGGATGCAGGCCTGTGATTTTCATAGATGGGTGTCATATAAAAACTAGATATATGGGTCAGTTACTTGTTGCAGTTGGCATAGATCCTAATAATTGTATTTTCCCAATTTCCATTGGTACTGTGGAAGTGGAAGACATGACAAACTGGGTTTGGTTTCTTGAGAGGCTTAAGATGGATCTTGGTATCATCAACACCTCACCATGGACCATTATGTCTGAAAAACAAAAGGGGCTTATCAATGCTGTGAATGATGTGTTTCCAGAATCAGAACATAGGTTCTGTGTCAGGCATATGTGGAAGAATTTCCAGCAGCTGTACAAAGGTGATGCACTGAAGAACCAGCTGTGGAAGATTGCAAGAAGCACAACTACAATCAAATATGAGCAGTACATGAATGAGATGAAGGAACTCAATGAGGATGCATACAAGTGGTTGAAAGAATTAGAACCAGAGACTTGGGTCAGGGCATTCCAGAGTGACATACCAAAGTGTGATATTTTGCTGAATAACCTATGTGAGGTCTTCAACAAGTAAGATACTAATGATTTCCTTCCTAGTTTGTGCTTGAGATACTAATGATCCCCTGCCTAGTTTGAGATACTAATGATTTCCTTCCCATGTGTCCTGCTTGCAGGTATATCCTAGAAGCCAGAGAATTGCCAATCATATCAATGTTTGAGAGGATCAAACAACAGTGGACTAGTAGGCATTACACCAAACAACTTGAGGGTGAGAAGATGCAAGGAGTTACATGCCCTAAGATAAAGAAGATGGTTGAGAAGCTCAAAGATCTGGCAAACACTTGTTATGTATATGAGTCAGGAGATGGAGTATTTCAAGTAGGTGATAGAGGAACAGACTACATTGTGGACATACACACCAAGTCTTGCAGTTGCATGAGATGGCAAAAAAATGGAGTCACATGTATACATGTCATTGCATGCTACAGAAATGAGAGAGTGTTGACCCCATAACATTGGTGGATAATTGCTACTCGGTGGCAATGTTCAAGAAGGCCTACAGCAACATAATTTATCCTTGCAAAGATATCACAGAGTGGGACACTACTAGGGAAAAGGCTAGCAGCAGCGCGGGTTTTCAGGCTAGCAGCAGCGCGAGTGGCCGCGCTACTAATAAGGCGCTACAGCTAACTCATAGTAGTAGCGCGGCCCCTACCCGCGCTACTACTGTTGACGATATCAGCAGCGCTTTTTGCGAACATGCTACTATTAGCTAGCAGTAGCGATTTCGTCATCCCTCGCTACTGCTATATTTTCATCATTTTCCCTTTCAGTTCTCCTTTCACTTTCAGTTCTCCTTTCAAATACTAGATACTAGTGAAGGAAATATGCCCTAGAGGCAATAATAAAGTTATTATTTATTTCATTATATCATGATAAATGTTTATTATTCATGCTAGAATTGTATTAACCGGAAACATAATACATGTGTGAATACATAGACAAACAGAGTGTCACTAGTATGCCTCTACTTGACTAGCTCGTTAATCAAAGATGGTTATGTTTCCTAACCATAGACAAAAGAGTTGTTATTTGAGTAACGAGGTCACATCATTAGTTGAATGATCTGATTGACATGACCCATTCCATTAGCTTAGCACCTGATCGTTTAGTATGTTGCTATTGCTTTCTTCATGACTTATACATGTTCCTATAACTATGAGATTATGCAACTCCCGTTTGCCGGAGCAACACCTTGGGTGCTACCAAACGTCACAACGTAACTGGGTGATTATAAAGGAGCATTACAGGTGTCTCCAAAAGTAGATGTTGGGTTGGCGTATTTCGAGATTAGTATTTGTCACTCCGATTGTCGGAGAGGTATCTCTGGGCCCTCTCGGTAATGCACATCACATAAGCCTTGCAAGCATGCAACTAATATGTTAGTTGTGAGATGATGTATTATGGAACGAGTAAAGAGACTTGCCAGTAACGAGATTGAACTAGGTATTGGATACCGACGATCAAATCTCGGGCAAGTAACATACCGATGACAAAGGGAACAACGTATGTTGTTATGCGGTCTGACCGATAAAGATCTTCGTAGAATATGTAGGAGCCAATATGGGCATCCAGGTCCCGCTATTGGTTATTGACCGGAGACGTGTCTCGGTCATGTCTACATTGTTCTCGAACCCGTAGGGTCCGCACGCTTAAGGTTACGATGACAGTTATATTATGAGTTTACATGTTTTGATGTACCGAGGGAGTTCGGAGTCCCGGATGAGATTGGGGACATGACGAGGAGTCTCGAAATGGTCGAGACGTAAAGATTCATATATTGGATGATATGGTTAGGCCAAGGGGTCAAGCCCATGAGGCTTTAGATCGGTGCAAAAGGAGTTTTGCGGAGTCCAGGGGGCCAAACGCCGGAGACCCTGGCGTCTGGCCCTGGGCCAGACGCCGAGGCCCATGGCGTCTGGGCCAGACGCCAAGGATTGTGGCGTTTGGTCCTGGAGTCCGAGTGGGACTCTTGCCTTTCGGGAAAAACCGACTTTGAGGAGGCTTTTGCTCCAAGTTTCGACCCCGGGGCTCAACATATAAATAGAGGGGCAGGGCTAGCACCAAAGACACAACAATTGATCCCTTGGATCTCTTAGCCGTGTGCGGTGCCCCCCTCCACCATAGTCCACCTCGATAATATCGTAGCGGTGCTTAGGCGAAGCCCTGCGACGGTAGAACATCAAGATCGTCACCACGCCGTCGTGCTGACGGAACTCTCCCTCGACACTCGGCTGGATCGGAGTTCGACGGACGTCATCGAGCTGAACGTGTGCTAGAACTCGGAGGTGCCGTAGTTTCGGTGCTTGATCGGTCGGGCTGTGAAGACGTACGACTACATCAACCGCGTTGTGCTAACGCTTCCGCTTACGGTCTACAAGGGTATGTAGACAACACTCTCCCCTCTCGTTGCTATACATCACCATGATCTTGCGTGTGCGTAGGAAATTTTTTGAAATTACTACGAAACCCAACAGTGGCATCCGAGCCTAGGTTACTTATGTTGATGTTATATGCACGAGTAGAACACAAGTGAGTTGTGGACGATACAAGTCATACTGCCTACCAGCATGTCATACTTTGGTTCGGCGGTATTGTTGGACGAGACGACCCGGACCAACCTTACGCGTACGCTTACTGATGAGGACATGACTACCTTGGATATGACCAAAAATATTGCATATATGCATATTTGTCAGGTGATTTCTAGTGCAAACTATTCAATAATCTATTTATGTTATCCAGAACAAAAATACTTCACACACTTTTGTGTTTTGTCTAATTGCAGGTGTATGGAACATTTGTACAATCCACATATGAAGATAAGGAAGAAAGAGATGTTTATTTGCTGTCCAAAAAGTTCTCTCACGTCACTTTTGGCCCAAGAGAAGATAGAGTCCAAGTCTCTCACGTTCTGGATTCAGATTCGGACTGCACAGACACACCTGACTAAAAACGCACACAAGTTTTTCATACGGACTTCGAATTGGGTGATTCTTTTTTTGTTGGAAACTAGATTTCATGCACTTTCCAACCCAATTGGAATCACCTTCAAATTCGTCCGGAGTGTTGAGTTGTGGACGAAACAATCTGATGCTGCAGCAGAATCCGAGTCAAACTACAAGTCCAAAGGTGTTACATCACCTCCACTTGGGCCCATTGGCCTTGTACGACCTAGATTTAGTTTTAGGCTGCCTTGGGACGTCTTCCCACCTCCTTGGCCGCCACCCCTTGCTCCTATATAAGTAGATCCATCTAGTAGCTTTTCCTTGGGATTTGTTTAGTTAAAAGTTAGCCATTGCAACTTCGTGTACTTCGTTTGTGTCCAACGACCAGACCAAGACAGCTTCCGGATCCCCACCATTATCAATACTTCATATATATTTGCAATATTCAGATTGCTTTATCATATTCTTGCTCGTTCTTCGATTGCTTGCAGGAATAGACCTTCGTGGTCAGGCTGACCGTGCTTCCAGCATCGTCAGTAACCTCAGGAGATTGGTTTAGCGATTGCTAAGGCGCAACGTTGTGCACGTTCGTAGTCGGATTGTCAAAGTCGTCTCCACCAAATCGATAGTTATCATCACATCGAAAGATCGGGACACCCCCGCCTCTATCAAGTGGCATCAGTTTTCAGGTTGCTCGGTGAGAATTTCCAGTTTTTCCTAGATTAGATTTATTTTCTTACCTATTGTCCAAGAAAAATCCACAAAAAAAGAGTTAGATCTATTCATCCTTTGTCCAAGCCAGTCTGAGCCTTTGCAATTTTCTTTTCATTGCTTGCATAGTTGAATTATCGGTTGCATCGTCGTGTCGAGTTGCTGGTCTTAGTGTCTAGGTCGTTTAGAGTTTTGAGTTCTGTTCACATTAGTCACGTCGCCGCTGCATCGTTATACCTTCCGCTGTCCACCACCCATACATCAATTTCCTCCACGTGCTACCCACCGTTCATTGTCATAATCATAGTTGAGATCGTTCCCATCTTCGCTTGATCCAATCTACATCTTATCTAGTTTGTTTTGGAAAGAGGGAGAGAGAAAAAAAGATAGAGAAAAAAAACGAGAGAAAAAAAAAGTAAAAAAAAGTCAGAGAAAAAAAAAGAAAGGAAAAGAAAAAAAGTGTGAGAAAAAAAAAAGAGGAGAAAAAAAAACAAAATTCGGATCTATCTAGACTCAATCTCGTAGTTGAATTCGGATTGCGATGAGACGCATCTAAATAGTTGCAGAAGCTAGTTCAGTATTTGGCACCTCAACATCAGCTTCTAAATAGGTCTACTGCTATTGTGATCTTCACTTATATCTTGTTGTCCAGGGCTACTTCATATCCTTTGTTGATGCTAGTTGTGCTACGACGTGACCTCATTAGTGTTCTAGGCTCGCGTCTCTAGTTTGGTCTAGCCTAGGACCAGCACAGTACCGTCGTTGAGCGTTCATTCAACATTGCATCTTTGAATTGATTATTGCTAATATTTTGCTACCATATATAGCCAACCCAGCTCCACATATTTCTACACCGTGTATACGTACGCTCCCCTGGCAATCGCTTTACTCAATATTCGGAGTTACTTGACACCGCTGGTTGCCGATCACCGCCTGCTGCATGGTAAGAACTTGTAAGACATTGATATTTGCTTTACTGTGAGCGTTTTACCACCACATCCTAGTAGTTATAGGAACATTATTTTTGGGTTTTGTTTCTTGTTCTACTAATCATGACAGGATCCAGAGTCAATTCATGGGCTTTGTCGATCGCGGGAGACATGCCACCACCTTTGCAAATACCACAACCGTCACGAGAGGTGCACAAACATCCAAATGCACATGATCAGGTTAATGTATCTATACCACCATTTAATGGCCGTTTTAAACCTGCTTTATATATTGAATGGGAGTTCGACATAAAAAATATATTTGCTTCCCATAATTTTGATGAACATAAAAAGGTTAAGGTTGCGGTTGGTTCTTTCACTGGTTATGCTTTGGTTTGGTGGAGTGAATATTGTCGGTTACACCCTGATTATATACCTACTACTTGGGATGATTTGAAACTTGCCATGCGACATACTTTCGTCCCTGCTTATTATACACTTGACATGATTAAGAAGTTGCAACACTTAAAACAAGGTAGTGAAACTGTAACAAAATATTATGATGATTTACAAACTACCTTGTTGCATTCCTCTTTAGAAGAAAGTGAAGATGATTTTATGGATAGATTTTGGGGAGGATTAAACCGTGATATTCAAGAGATACTAATTCATGAAGAGTGTTATCCTATGGACCATTTGTTTCATCTTGCTTGCAAAGCTGAACAGGAAATAAAACGACGTGTTGGCCACGAGGAGAACAAGCGCACGGTGCACATTCCAAGAGTTGATATGATTGTTCCTTCAACTACTAGGCATACTATGACAACCACATCCGTTGTTGTCAGGACTACATCACCTCCACCATGTGACACATCGCCCTCGAGAGTGGCTACATCATCTGAGTTGATCATAAGAGGTAATGACAAAGGTACTGATCTTCCATCTCTACATGAGAATGATGAATGCCTTGTCAATTTGAATGCACCATCTGATGAGCTACCCACTACTTTGATCACACCACCTATTTTAGAGGACTACGTTGATAATTTGACTTTGCCATGTGATCAAACAACTGAAATACCAACAATTTTGAGTGCACCCATTGAATTAACTATTGATGCAAAAGAACCAATGTTTAATCATTTTGATATGACCTCTAATCTTGGTGATCATTCTGTGTTGTATGACTTATTGCATGTTTGCTTATTTAAGCATGTTGTAGCATGTAAATTTGATGCAAGTAAGGTTTATTCACCAATGTTGGGATGGTTTAATGATGAGGACATCAATACAATTGTTACACCCACAGCCCCTGCTGCTATACATACTGGACCAATTACTAGAGCTCGTGCACGCCAACTAAATTACCAGGTACTTTCGTTTCTTGGTAATGATTCTAATGTTCATGAGAATATGATGCTGCCTAAATTGGATACATTTGTTTTGCTTACAAATGAAGGGCCTAGCTTGGAGAAGGATGAACATTGGAGCAAGAACAAGCATGGAGATGATGGCATGCGCAAGGGAAACAAGAACGGAGTTACAAGTGATGATTTCAGGACTTTGAAGCCACCATAATGGGTGCATGAAGCCTTGGACGAAATATACAAGATGCCACTTCATAAATTTCGTCCCGAGGCTATTTTAGGTGCTGCGACACCTTATTATTGGGCCAGGCCCATGTAATTTCGAAATACATAAGTATAGGCTATTTTTAGAGTCCATATGTGTGGGGAAACAAGAGATAGGGTTGATTTCGGACCCCTCCACCAAGGGCCACGAAATTCCCCCCTCTTCCTCCATATATACAGCCCTTAGGGCATCGTTTAGACTTTGGGTTTTGTTTAGATTAAAAGTTCGCCATAGCTGCAACTTCGCGTACTTCGTTTGTGTTCAACGACCAGACAAAGGCGTCACAGAACCCCACCTTGATCAATAAAGCTTTCATCTTATATTCGCAATATCCAGATTGCAATCTTAGTTTCTTGCTTGTTCTTCGTTTGCTCGCAGGAAACAGACCCTCGTGGTCAGGTTGATCGTGCTCCGGCGTGGTCAATAACCTCTCGGAGTTGGTTTAGCGATTGCTAAGGCGCGACGTCCTCGCACGTTCGTAGTCGGATCGTCAAAGTCGACTTCCACCAAAGCGAAATCCACCATCTCATCGAAAGACGGGACACCTTTGCCTCTATCAATATATAGCCAACCCAGCTCCACATATTTCTACACCGTGTATACGTACGCTCCCCTGGCAATCGCTTTACTCAATATTCGGAGTTACTTGACACCGCTGGTTGCCGATCACCGCCTGCTGCATGGTAAGAACTTGTAAGACATTGATATTTGCTTTACTGTGAGCGTTTTACCACCACATCCTAGTAGTTATAGGAACATTATTTTTGGGTTTTGTTTCTTGTTCTACTAATCATGACAGGATCCAGAGTCAATTCACGGGCTTTGTCGATCGCGGGAGACGTGCCACCACCTTTGCAAATACCACAACCGTCACGAGAGGTGCACAAACATCCAAATGCACATGATCAGGTTAATGTATCTATACCACCATTTAATGGCCGTTTTAAACCTGCTTTATATATTGAATGGGAGTTCGACATAAAAAATATATTTGCTTCCCATAATTTCGATGAACATAAAAAGGTTAAGGTTGCGGTTGGTTCTTTCGCTGGTTATGCTTTGGTTTGGTGGAGTGAATATTGTCGGTTACACCCTGATTATATACCTACTACTTGGGATGATTTGAAACTTGCCATGCGACATACTTTCGTCCCTGCTTATTATACTCGTGACATGATTAAGAAGTTGCAACACTTAAAACAAGGTAGTGAAACTGTAACAAAATATTATGATGATTTACAAACTAACTTGTTGCATTCCTCTTTAGAAGAAAGTGAAGATGATTTTATGGATAGATTTTGGGGAGGATTAAACCGTGATATTCAAGAGATACTAATTCATGAAGAGTGTTATCCTATGGACCATTTGTTTCATCTTGCTTGCAAAGCTGAACAGGAAATAAAACGACGTGTTGGCCACGAGGAGAACAAGCGCACGGTGCACATTCCAAGAGTTGATATGATTGTTCCTTCAACTACTAGGCATACTATGACAACCACATCCGTTGTTGTCAGGACTACATCACCTCCACCATGTGACACATCGCCCCCGAAAGTGGCTACATCATCTGAGTTGATCATAAGAGGTAATGACAAAGGTACTGATCTTCCATCTCTACATGAGAATGATGAATGCCTTGTCAATTTGAATGCACCATCTGATGAGCTACCCACTACTTTGATCACACCACCTATTTTAGAGGACTACATTGATAATTTGACTTTGCCATGTGATCAAACAACTGAAATACCAACAATTTTGAGTGCACCCATTGAATTAACTATTGATGCAAAAGAACCAATGTTTAATCATTTTGATATGACCTCTAATCTTGGTGATGATTCTGTGTTGAATGACTTATTGCATGTTTGCTTATTTAAGCATGTTGTAGCATGTAAATTTGATGCAAGTAAGGTTTATTCACCAATGTTGGGATGGTTTAATGATGAACATTGTCAATCTTTTGAAATGAATAAGAGCTTCACTTATATGTGCAAACTGAGTTGCAATATTTTTATGCCTTCTACTTCTTGTGCTAATTTTTTGGCTTTAGATTTTATGAACTATGAAAGTTACTCATCTATTCATGTGTCATATATGCAAAAATCAAGGGAAGTAAAAATGGATGACATATACATATACAACATGTACACCTTGTCTCTTTTGTTAGCCACATTTCAGATTAAGCAACGCCGAGGACGGCTTTATTTTCAAGAAGGGGAGGATGATGAGGACATGACTACCTTGGATATGACCAAAAATATTGCATATATGCATATTTGTCAGGTGATTTCTAGTGCAAACTATTCAATAATCTATTTATGTTATCCAGAACAAAAATACTTCACACACTTTTGTGTTTTGTCTAATTGCAGGTGTATGGAACATTTGTACAATCCACATATGAAGATAAGGAAGAAAGAGATGTTTATTTGCTGTCCAAAAAGTTCTCTCACGTCACTTTTGGCCCAAGAGAAGATAGAGTCCAAGTCTCTCACGTTCTGGATTCAGATTCGGACTGCACAGACACACCTGACTAAAAACGCACACAAGTTTTTCATACGGACTCCAAATTGGGTGATTCTTTTTTTGTTGGAAACTAGATTTCGTGCACTTTCCAACCCAATTGGAATCACCTTAAAATTCGTCCGGAGCGTTGAGTTGTAGACGAAACAATCTGATGCTGCAGCAGAATCCGAGTCAAACTACAAGTCCAAAGGTGTTACATCACCTCCACTTGGGCCCATTGGCCTTGTACGACCTAGATTTAGTTTTCGGCTGCCTTGGGACGTCTTCCCACCTTCTTGGCCGCCACCCCTTGCTCCTATATAAGTAGATCCATCTAGTAGCTTTTCCTTGGGATTTGTTTAGTTAAAAGTTAGCCATTGCAACTTCGTGTACTTCGTTTGTGTCCAACGACCAGACCAAGACCGCTTCCGGATCCCCACCATTATCAATACTTCATATATATTTGCAATATTCAGATTGCTTTATCATATTCTTGCTCGTTCTTCGATTGCTTGCAGGAATAGACCTTCGTGGTCAGGCTGACCGTGCTTCCAGCATCGTCAGTAACCTCAGGAGATTGGTTTAGCGATTGCTAAGGCGCAACGTTGTGCACGTTCGTAGTCGGATTGTCAAAGTCGTCTCCACCAAATCGATAGTTATCATCTCATCGAAAGATCGGGACACCCCCGCCTCTATCACTTACGCGAGACCGGTTCCCTCGACGTGCTTTGCACATAGATGGCTTGCGGGCGACTGTCTCTCCAACTTTAGTTGAACCGAGTATGGCTACGCCCGGTCCTTGAGAAGGTTAAAACGGAGTCTATTTGACAAACTATCGTTGTGGTTTTGATGCGTAGGTGAGATTGGTTCTTACTTAAGCCCGTAGCAGCCACGTAAAACATGCAACAACAAAGTAGAGGACGTCTAACTTGTTTTTGCAGGGCATGTTGTGATGTGATATGGTCAAAGCATGATGCTGAATTTTATTGTATGAGATGATCATGTTTTGTAACCGAGTTATCGGCAACTGGCAGGAGCCATATGGTTGTCGCTTTATTGTATGCAATGCAATCGCGATGCAATGCTTTACTTTATTACTAAACGGTAGTGATAGTCGTGGAAGCATAAGATTGGCGAGACGACAACGATGCTACGATGGAGATCAATGTGTCGCGCCGGTGACGATGGTGATCATGACGGTGCTTTGGAGATGGAGATCACAAGCACAAGATGATGATGGCCATATCATATCACTTATATTGATTGCATGTGATGTTTATCTTTTTATGCATCTTATCTTGCTTTGATTGACGGTAGCATTATAAGATGATCTCTCACTAAATTATCAAGAAGTGTTCTCCCTGAGTATGCACCGTTGCCAAAGTTCGTCGTGCCCAGACACCACGTGATGATCGGGTGTGATAAGCTCTACGTCCATCTACAACGGGTGCAAGCCAGTTTTGCACATGCAGAATACTCAGGTTAAACTTGACGAGCCTAGCATATACAGATATGGCCTCGGAACACGGAGACCGAAAGGTCGAGCGTGAATCATATAGTAGATATGATCAACATAACGATGTTCACCATTGAAAACTACTCCATCTCACGTGATGATCGGTCATGGTTTAGTTGATTTGGATCACGTAATCACTTAGAGGATTAGAGGGATGTCTATCTAAGTGGGAGTTCTTAAATAATATGATTAATTGAACTTTAATTTATCATGAACTTAGTCCTGGTAGTATTTTGCAAATTATGTTGTAGATCAATAGCTCGCGTTGTTGCTTCCCTGTGTTTATTTTGATATGTTCCTAGAGAAAATCATGTTGAAAAATGTTAGTAGCAATGATGTGGATTGGATCCGTGATCTGAGGTTTATCCTCATTACTGCACAGAAGAATTATGTCCTTGATGCACCGCTAGGTGACGGACCTATTGCAGGAGCAGATGCAGACGTTATGAACGTTTGGCTAGCTCAATATGATGACTACTTAATAGTTTAGTGCACCATGCTTAATGGCTTAGAATCGGGACTTCAACGACGTTTTGAACGTCATGGAGCATATGAGATGTTCCAGGAGTTGAAGTTAATATTTCAAGCAAATACCCGAGTTGAGAGATATGTAGTCTCCAACAAGTTCTATAGCTAAAAGATGGAGGAGAATCGCTCAACTAGTGAGCATGTGCCCAGATTGTCTGAGTACAACAATCGCTTGAATCAAGTGGGAGTTAATCTTCCAGATAAGATAGTGATTGACATAATTCTCTAGTCACCATCACCAAGTTAGTAGAACTTCGTGATGAACTATGATATGCAAGGGATAACGGAAACAATTCCCAAGCTCTTCGTAATGCGGAAATTGACGAAGGTAGAAATCGAGAAAAACATCAAGTGTTGATGGTAGACAAGACCACTAGTTTCAAGAAAAGGGCAGAGGGAAGAAGGGGAACTTCAAATAGAATGGCAAGCAAGTTGCTGCTCAAGTGAAGAAGCCCAAGTCTGGTCCTAAGCCTGAGACTAAGTGTTTCTACTGCAAAGGGACTGGTCACTGGAAGCGGAACTACCCCAAGTGATTGGCAGATAAGAAGGATGGCAAAGTGAACATAAGTATATTTTATATACATGTTATTGATGTGTACTTTACTAGTGTTTATGGCAACCCCTCAGTATTTGATACTAGTTCAGTTGCTAAGATTAGTAACTCGAAACGGGAGTTGCAGAATAAACAGAGACTAGTTAAGGGTGAAGTGACGATGTGTGTTGTAAGTGGTTCCAAGATTGATATGATCATCATCGCACACTCCCTATACTTTCGAGATTAGTGTTGAACCTGAATAAGTGTTATTTGGTGTTTGCGTTGAGCATGAATATGATTTGATCATGTTTATTGTAATACGGTTATTCATTTAAGAGAATAAATTGTTGTTCTGTTTACATGAATAAAACCTTATATGGTTACACACCCAATGAAAATAGTTCGTTGGATCTCGATCGTAGTGATACACATAATCATAATATTGAAACCAAAAGATGCAAAGTTAATAATGATAGTGCAACTTATTTGTAGCACTACCGTTTAGGTCATATTGGTGTAAAGCGCATGAAGAAACTCCATGCTGATGGGATTTTGGAATCACTTGATTATGAATCACTTTATGCTTGCGAACCATGCCTTTTGGGCAAGATGACTAAAACGCCGTTCTCCGGAACAATGAAGCAAGCAACAGATTTGTTGGAGATCATACATACTGATGTATGTGGTCCGGTGAATATTAAAGCTTGCAGCAGGTATCATTATTTTCTGACCTTCACAGATGATTTGAGCAGATATGGGGATATCTACTTGATGAAACATAAGTTTGAAACATTTGAACAGTTCAAAGAATTTCAGAGTGAAGTGGAAAATCATCGTGACAAGAAAATAAAGTTTCTACGATCTGATCGCGGAGACAAATATTTGAGTTACGAGTTTGGTCTTCAATTAAAACAATGTGGAATAGTTTCACAAACTCATGCCACATGGAACACCACAACATAATGGTGTGTCCGAACGTCATAACCGTACTTTATTAGATATATAGTGCAATCTATGATGTCTCTTACGGATCTACCACTATCATTTTGGGGTTATGCATTAAAGACAGCTACATTCACATTAAATAGGGCACCATCTAAATCCGTTGAGGCGACACCATATGAACTATGGTTTGGCAAGAAACCTAAGCTGTCGTTTCTTAAAGTTTGGGGTTGCAATGCTTATATGAAAAAATTTCATCCTGATAAGCTCAAACTCAAATCGGAGAAGTGCGTCTTCATAGGATATCCAGAGGAAACTATTGGATACACCTTCTACCACAGATCCGAAGGCAAGACTTTTTTTGCTAAATTCGGAAACTTTCTGGAGAAGGGGTTTCTCTTGAAAGAAGTGAGTGGGAGGAAAGTAGAACTTGACGAGGTAACTGTACCTGCTCCCTTATTGGAAAGTAGTACATCACAGAAAACTGTTTTTGTGACACCTACACCAGTTAGTGAGGAAACTAATGATGATGATCATGAAACTTCAGAACAAGATACTACTGAACCTCGTAGATTAACCAGAGTAAGATCCGCGCCAGAGTGGTACGGTAATCCTGTTCTGAAAGTCATGCTACTAGATCATGATGAAACCTACGAACTATGAAGAAGCGATGATGAACCCAGATTCCGCAAAGTGGCTTGAAGCCATGAAATCTGAGATGGGATCCATGTATGAGAACAAAGTATGGACTTTGGTTGACTTGCCCAATGATCGGCAAGCAATTGAGAATAAATGGATCTTTAAGAAGAAGACTGACGCTGATGGTAATGTTACTGTCTACAAAGCTCGACTTGTCGCAAAAGGTTTTTGGCAAGTTCAAGGGATTGACTACGATGAGACCTTCTCACCCGTAGCGATGCTTAAGTCCGTCCGAATCATGTTAGCAATTGCCGCATTTTATGATTATGAAATTTGGCAGATGGATGTCAAAACTGCATTCCTGAATGGATTTCTGGAAGAAGAGTTGTATATGATGCAACCGGAAGGTTTTGTCGATCCAAAGGGAGCTAACAAAGTGTGCAAGCTCCAGCGATCCATTTATGGACTGGTGCAAGCCTCTCGGAGTTGGAATAAACGTTTTGATAGTGTGATCAAAACATTTGGTTTTATACAGACTTTCGGAGAAGCCTGTATTTACAAGAAAGTGAGTGGGAGCTCTACAACATTTCTGATAAGTATATGTGAATGACATATTGTTGATCGGAAATAATGTAGAATTATTCTGTAAAGCATAAAAGGAGTGTTTGAAAGGAGTTTTTCAAAGAAAGACTTCGGTGAAGCTGCTTACATATTGAGTTTCAAGATCTATAGAGATAGATCAAGACGCTTGATAAGTTTTTTCAATGAGTACATACCTTGACAAGATTTTGAAGTAGTTCAAAATGGAACAGTCAAAGAAAGAGTTCTTGCCTGTGTTACAAGGTGTGAAGTTGAGTAAGACTCAAAGCCCGACCACGGCAAAAAAATAGAAAGAGAATGAAAGTCATTTCCTATGCCTCAGTCATAGGTTCTATAAAGTATGCCATGCTGTGTACCAGATCTATTGTATACCCTGCACTGAGTTTGGCAAGGGAGTACAATAGTGATCTAGGAGTAGATCACTGGACAGCGGTCAAAATTGTCCTTAAATCATGTACAAGCTAAATTCCCCTCCATTCCTCTCCAAACCCCTTGGGAGGAGGTTGAACTGAACAAGGCCTAAGACTAACCATAGTGGGAGTAACTTAGGCTAGTCATAGTGGGATTAACTTAGGTAGTAACATAGCGCACTCCTAGAAAATTTTGCTTATGTGGCATGTAGTTAATGAGGAGAGAGATGTTTAGAGTAACATAATATGTTACTCTAACATAGCGATTCCCGAGAAAGAATGAGTCTGTAAGCTAATAAATGTAGCCATCTATGACACTAGTACTATGTTACTTTGCAATATGGAGGTGGTAACTTAGACTAGTGTCATATGCATGACATTATGAAGGAAATATGCCCTAGAGGCAATAATAAAGTTATTATTTATTTCCTTATATCATGATAAATGTTTATTATTCATGCTAGAATTGTATTAACCGGAAACATAATACATGTGTGAATACATAGACAAACAGAGTGTCACTAGTATGCCTCTACTTGACTAGCTCGTTAATCAAAGATGGTTATGTTTCCTAACCATAGACAAAAGAGTTGTTATTTGAGTAACGAGGTCACATCATTAGTTGAATGATCTGATTGACATGACCCATTCCATTAGCTTAGCACCTGATCGTTTAGTATGTTGCTATTGCTTTCTTCATGACTTATACATGTTCCTATAACTATGAGATTATGCAACTCCCGTTTGCCGGAGGAACACCTTGGGTGCTACCAAACGTCACAACGTAACTGGGTGATTATAAAGGAGCATTACAGGTGTCTCCAAAAGTAGATGTTGGGTTGGCGTATTTCGAGATTAGTATTTGTCACTCCGATTGTCGGAGAGGTATCTCTGGGCCCTCTCGGTAATGCACATCACATAAGCCTTGCAAGCACTGCAACTAATATGTTAGTTGTGAGATGATGTATTACGGAACGAGTAAAGAGACTTGCCAGTAACGAGATTGAACTAGGTATTGGATACCGACGATCGAATCTCGGGCAAGTAACATACCGATGACAAAGGGAACAACGTATGTTGTTATGCGGTCTGACCGATAAAGATCTTCATAGAATATGTAGGAGCCAATATGGGCATCCAGGTCCCGCTATTGGTTATTGACCGGAGACGTGTCTTGGTCATGTCTACATTGTTCTCGAACCCGTAGGGTCCGCACGCTTAAGGTTACGATGACAGTTATATTATGAGTTTACATGTTTTGATGTGCCGAAGGAGTTCGGAGTACCGGATGAGATTGGGGACATGACGAGGAGTCTCGAAATGGTCGAGACGTAAAGATTCATATATTGGATGATATGGTTAGGCCAAGGGGTCAAGCCCATGAGGCTTTAGATCGGTGCAAAAGGAGTTTTGCGGAGTCCAGGGGGCCAAACGCCGGAGACCCTGGCGTCTGGCCCTGGGCCAGACGCCGAGGCCCATGGCGTTTGGGCCAGACGCCAAGGATTGTGGCGTTTGGTCCTGGAGTCCGAGTGGGACTCTTGCCTTTCGGGAAAAACCGACTTTGAGGAGGCTTTTGCTCCAAGTTTCGACCCCGGGGCTCAACATATAAATAGAGGGGCAGGGCTAGCACCAAAGACACAACAATTGATCCCTTGGATCTCTTAGCCGTGTGCGGTGCCCCCCTCCACCATAGTCCACCTCGATAATATCGTAGCGGTGCTTAGGCGAAGCCCTGCGACGGTAGAACATCAAGATCGTCACCACGCCGTCGTGCTGACGGAACTCTCCCTCGACACTCGGCTGGATCGGAGTTCGAGGGACGTCATCGAGCTGAACGTGTGCTAGAACTCGGAGGTGCCGTAGTTTCGGTGCTTGATCGGTCGGGCCGTGAAGACGTACGACTACATCAACCGCGTTGTGCTAACGCTTCCGCTTACGGTCTACAAGGGTATGTAGACAACACTCTCCCCTCTCGTTGCTATACATCACCATGATCTTGCGTGTGCGTAGGAAATTTTTTGAAATTACTACGAAACCCAACAACTAGGTACTGCTAGTAGATATCAAATTCATAAACCATTACTAGGTACGGTAGTACTCCCTTCGTTCCAAATTACTCGTTGTGGTTTTAGTTCAAACCACGACGAGTAATTTGGAACGAAGGGAGTACTAAGATAACAATTTCATGCATAGCCAACATGCATCCTCAAGCAGTACATGGTCATATCAACGGCCATCATCATATGTAGTTCTAGATGATATCGACGACGATCATCATATGTAGTTTAGATGATATAGCCACACACACATATGTAGTTCTAGATGATATAGCCACACACACATATGTAGTTTTAGATGATATAGCCACACACACACATATGTAGTTCTAGATGATATCGAAGACAATCATCATCCTCAAGCCTGGGCGGTTGGTGTTCCTGATAGTAATTAGGATGGCCTGTCCAACACGAAGATTCTTACCATCGAGGAATTTCTTCCACCCAACCGAGCTTAAGTGTGTGCGACCGTCCGTGTCCACGCAGTAAGTACAGGTTGTGACGGAGCCCCTTGCAGTAAGGCGTAGTCCAGCTGAGCCTTCTTCATCAGGCTCGATACCATAACTCACAGATATGCTCTTTGCCAATTTCTGAATAAGAAAAACATATCAATAAATAAGCATGTGATCGAACTCTACACTAAAACATATATATCATCGACTAGATTCCACACAACATACCATATCATTGGACTATACACTAAGTAATTCACACTATTAATTTGCATTTGTAAGTATAACATACCATATCATGTCGATCAACCATGGTATTTGTCAAGCGGGTCATGAATGGCACCCCGACAAAGTCAGCACGTGGCGGAATTATGTCCCACAGGTTGGACACCTCCTCCTCACTCAGCCTTGTTCTTTGAGCTACGATGGCTTCATGAAGTGGGTCCTCATCATCTTCATCGAGTGGGTCCTCATTATCTTCATCATCTTCATCATCTTCGTCATCTTCATCATCTTCCACCAGGTTGAGATAAATGACAGCTAGCTTGGGTCTTTCTGCTCAGAAGTTGAAGCTGATCAACTCACCACCAGTAAGATGCATGCGAGCGGCGAAACGGGCCCATCCATCTCCTCCAATCTGCGACATATTGCGTCCTTTCTCGACCTCCATAGTGTACGGCCCCCCAGGAGCCTCAAATGTCACAATGTCTCCTGTCAGCTTGTTGAATTTCAACCTCACATTGCATGGGACGATCTGTGTAAAATAAGCAAAATGACACAATGCAGTAATGCCAACACTAAAAATAAAATAGTTATTACATTTCATCTAATTTCTTACCGCTGCATGACGAAAACTCGGCTGGTAGTAGATGCAGAACAGCTTGCCAGTTGCAAGGCTGCTGACGCATCTTGACTTGCACAGTTGACATAGTGGTGGTGGTGGTGGCGTCATTCTTCCTAAAGCAATATGAGCAAAGGATTACTAAATCAACTAAATCAAAATGTTCCTAAGTCAACTAAATCAACTAGCCTACTAAATCAACTAAATCAAAATGTTCTAAGTCAACTAAATCAACTAACCTACTAAGTCAACTAAATCAAAATGTTCTAAGTCAACTAAATCAACTAGCCTACTAAATCAACTAAATCAAAATGTTCTAAGTCAACTAAATCAACTAGCCTACTAAATCAACTAAAT
Source organism: Triticum dicoccoides (assembly GCF_002162155.2). NCBI lineage: Eukaryota > Viridiplantae > Streptophyta > Magnoliopsida > Poales > Poaceae > Triticum > Triticum dicoccoides. The sequence goes on from NC_041387.1 coordinate 4,661,090, forward strand.
CAAAATGTTCTAGGTCAACTAAATCAACTAGCCTACTAAATCAACTAAATCAAAATGTTCTAAGTCAACTAAATCAACTAACCTACTAAGTCAACTATATCAAAATGTTCTAAGTCAACTAAATCAACTAGCCTACTAAATCAACTAAATCAAAATGTTCTAGGTCAACTAAATCAACTAGCCTACTAAATCAACTAAATCAAAATGTTCTAAGTCAACTAAATCAACTAACCTACTAAGTCAACTAAATCAAAATGTTCTAAGTCAACTAAATCAACTAGCCTACTAAATCAACTAAATCAAAATGTTCTAAGTCAACTAAATCAACTAGCCTACTAAGTCAACTAAATTATATCAACTAAATCAAAATGTTGCATATGAGCAGGAGGGAGAAGGAGGGAGAAGAGAGTAGGATGGAGGAGGAAGGCGGAGCGAGGAGGGGCCGGCCGGCGCGGCCAGTTGAGGGAGGACGGAGGAGGAAGGCGGAGCGAGGAGGGGCCGGCCGGCGCGGCCAGTTGAGGGAGGACGGAGGAGGAAGGCGGAGCGAGGAGGGGCCGGACAGCGGCGAGTGGAGACGGAGGACGGAGGAGGAGGCCGGTACCAAGTCCAGCAAGGAGGAGGAGGTGACGGCGCGCGGCGCAGACGGAGGAGGGGCGACGGGGGCGCGCGGCGCAGACGGAGGAGAGGGGCGACGGGGGCGCGCGGCGCAGATTTTGAGTGGCTGTGTGTGACTGGATCCGAAGGGAGGAGATGAGGGAGATGGATGTCTTAGCAGTAGCGCTCTTCAGCAAAACACGCTACTGCTAACCTATCTAGCAGCAGCGCGTTTCAGAGTAAAGCGCTACTGCTATGTGTCAGCCTGCAAAAATACACATTGATCATCAACGATCTTTTTGTGTACAATCTGATTTGACAATATGAGTCCTCACCGGTTTAGGAACAGGTGAAGACTCATATTGCAGCCACAAATTCTACACATAGAGTTCAATGAAGATCAAGTGCTTGTCAAAGTGTGAGAAGTAACATATTTAAGGTGGTAGAAACTCTCTTCACAGAGCGAGGTGTGACTAAATTTTTGTAGGAAAGTTAGCAGTGGGTAGGGCTGCAAGAAAAGCTCGATGCTCATGAGCCGCTCGAGATCGACTCGTTTTTTGGCTCGACTCGAGATCGACTAAATAAGAAATGAGTCGAGTATGAGCATCTTTTTGTAGCTCGATTGAGAAACAAGTTGATCTTGAGCCAACCATGGCTCGCTCGATTTCAGCTCGATAGCTCGATATTATACAATTATATTACATAATCCTGATATAAATTAAAAGGAAATAGGATGATTTACTATCATATATGTGGTGTATGGTTTCCCTTCATTTTATCCAGTAGCAAACTAGGAAGCTTAATTAAGCACGGAGAAAAAATAGGCCTTAATTTGGTACATGGTCAGCTGCGTGTTAAATATCCTGCTATTCTTGTCAATGTTTGGGAATAGATCCAACTTTGTTTTCTTCTCTTGGCAACTCATCAAGGATCTCTTGCTATTAGTTACTTGTCTTCATTGAGAGAATACACCAAACTACCTTGAAAAAGATATATTATCACCGTTCCAATTAAAATAATATTCTATAATAGTTTCTGATGTTGTGTTGTGGCCAATCTCGTTCGAAAAATTGCCTTAGATTGTTAAAAAATATCATCTTACTTAGCTCGAAACTAGCTCGAGGTCAACTCGAGATCGTTACAAGCTGAGCATGAGCCACTTTCTAGAGCTCGATCTTGAGCTTCACCCAGTTTGAGCTCGCTCGAATTTTAGTACGAGTTGAGTTGAGCCTAATCCAATTCGCTTGAACTCGACTCGTTTGTAGCCCTACCTGTGGGGTGAGCAGCCTTGGCTCAACAGCCCACTCTTGTTTCAGCAGCTCGCCTGCAAATGTGAACGCCCAATGTGTGAAGCGAGTGAGATGAACAATCGATGGCAGCTAATGGCGTAGTATTAGATCATCTCAAAAAACAAAAAACAAAAAACAAAAAACAAAAAAAAGGTAGTGTACAGATCGATAATGGAGTTTACTTGCATTGCTGTTGCCAAGCAACCAGCAAATATAATTGTTCTATCAAAAGTGGTATATACTATAACTATTATATAGTAGCATTGTCCAAGGAACAGTACAAAAATTATCCAAAATGTCCTAATACAAAAATGCAATGACATAAAGATATGCATAGCTACTCATATATGTCATATCGCTGTCTAAAAGCTCATTGGGAAATGATGACGCCGAAGGATAAAATTGTTCCAGAAATGGGACAAAAACTATCCAAATTATTATGATTCAAAATACAACCCGCAACATCTTGTACGCATCAATGGCCTCAGGTCTCGGCATAACGTCTGGTTTCCTGCAATATGCTCAATATGCTTAAAGTCTTGCTCGTAAATTCTAGATAGTACAAAACTCTATGAAACTGCAATCCAAACAAAAACTACTACTCCCTCCGTTCCTAAATACTTGTCTTTTTAGACATTTCAAATGACTACTACATACGGATGTATGTAGACATATTTTAGAGTGTAGATTCACTCATTTTGCTCCGTATGTAGTCACTTGTTGAAATGCCTAGAAAGACAAGTATTTAGGAACGGAGGGAGTACAATCTAAAAATTCGATGCTACCATATGTGTGCTACATATAATTTAAAATATAAATAGAAGTATTCCTACCTTCAAATACCAAACTACTACTGTATGTTACTATTCCTGGTAAAACTAATTGTCATTTTAGCCAAAGAGAACATAACACAGAAGGATCATCTGTGTCCTGTTTGTATCCCGGTCCATATTAAATGTCATTTTGAAAAACGCTGTTCTCCAATTGCAACAGTAAGGAAGCGCACCATGGAATCCTGGACTGGTGTAATAGCCTACATGTTCCTATTCCCAGTCAAAGTAAATTGTAGAAGACGTTAAAGATTGCCATTTCGTCAGCATGAGAATGTTGTCCATCAGGCTGCAAACAAAGGGAAATATAAAGCCAGATCAATATATGTTCTAAAACACTGTAATCGTGGGTCAATTATGGCCATAATTTTATAAATTTTATTCTTATTTTGCTACGATGGTAACAATATCAAGTACTAGACGGCTACAAAATTAAGACTGTATGCTTGAATAAGTTCACCTAATTTAGGTCATCGAAAAAGAAAAAAAATGTGGTGGTGCAACAAGACTAAGGAGCATATAAATTGTGGTACCTCTTCTGAAAATAGAAACTGACAAAGACCATCCAAAAATGCCTGTGGTGGTGGGGCTTCCTGGGAGGAACGAATTGATGGCTGGCCATAACTTGTCTGTTCAAACTCAAGTTGTTATGTTCCAAAATGCAGCTGTACCCAGATTATCAACATGCGAAAAATTTAAGTTCCCACATAATGTAAGTTAACTTAGCTCCAAACTAGTGTTCTGTATAACAAAAACATCATGTGAGAAGTCCCACTATATTGGCTGCCAGATCGAAATCGGAGGATCCAGAATTGTCTAGTGCATTACTATTGCAATTAAGCATGCATGGGGATGAGATAAGTTTATGGACTTTCCCAATACTCCCTCTCTCAGTTTACAGGTCGTGCACGTACCCCTAAGTCGTCAATTTGACCAACCTAATACAAGTCATGTATTACAAAAAATATATCAATATAAACTTCAGATGTTCTATTTTCAAACAGTATAATTTTTGTGTTATATAGTTTATATTAGGGTGATAAAATTGGTAACCTAGGTATACGCGCAGGACTTGTAAACTGAAATGGAGGGAGTATCAAAGATTCACAAGATAATAGCTATTATTCTTTTAAGTTACCTATTATTTGAAGTTAGCCGCCATGGTGAAATTGGTAGGCGCGCTGCTTATCACTTGCCAAAATTTACAGTGATCTTATAACATGGTGCTAACTGTACACACAATATCTCATATATATGAACAATAACAATGGTTGTGCTGTGGAGAAAACCTATCTGTAGGTTAGTCACACGTGCTAATATCCTAATACTCCCTTCTCATTCTAATTGCGTGTTGTTTATGCCACTACACCCAAAACATTGAAGGACTCAATGCATGCTATCAACATAGTTTCCCGATTAAGTACACACATCTCCCTTACACCAGTACCAGATTATATTATTATCACTTGCTGCAAATATTTCCCTTCAGGTCCAAATTACTTGCCATTTACCCACAGATAACAGAACATGGAAGGACTGTCAACGTCTTGATTGTATCCCGGGCATATTACTTTCATTTTGAAAAGCGGCATTCTCAATCCTACGTTACTACTAACTGCAGTAGTAAGAAGCGTACAGTGGCATCGTGGATTGGAATAATATCAATAGATTCTCACGCTTAGTTTAGCATTCCTGTAGACACTAGTCCTGCGTGATAATAGCCTAATGCTCCCTTCTCATCCCAACTACATTTCGTTTACCTCAGTACACCCAGAACATTGAAGAACTTGGTGCCTTAGTTTTCAACAAGATCTCCAAATAAGTGTTCATTTAGTGGTTACACGAGAAATTAAACTCTATGACTGACTTGTTTTAGTTTGTGCATGGAAACCTTAATTACCTCACTGTTAGAGACTGGATTAGCGGTGTAATTGAACAGGGTAGCATTCCCGAATCGAGCAACATTGTGAACTGCAAACAGGGTAACTGAAAACGTAAATAATTATCCACTTTAAGACAATTTAATTTAATATGCCACAGAGTTTTGAAACTATTAGACATAGCACAACTATCGCCAAAAATGTATAGGCCCAGCTTAATTCACAAGAGGATAGAGCAAAAGATACCAATAACTGTATCTCACGACGAACCAAGATTCTATCATAGGTCGATTGCTTAATTATATTCATTACTTTAGTGATTAAGTTTGATCATGACATGGAAACACATCTACATAGTGGTCTATAAATCAATGCAAGTTTATTATACTTAGAAACTAGATGCCCCTCTACCATCAAGATATCTGGACTCCTAATTAACTTGTCATGCTGTTAACAAATATTATGTTGAATAAATGTGGATAGCAGATAAATATCAGTTGTGAAGTATTACATTGTGTGCAAATATTAAATGTCCTAGTACGAATAATCGTAATGATACAAGAATCGTAATCGCTTTTTTATGGGATTGGCTCTCTTTTTCATATTGATCAAATCAGCACCTTTGTGTGCCACGATCATTATTCCATGAACAAACAATACCACCTTATTCGGTTCAACTGTCAGAATAATACCCTCATCTGCACTTGTGTGCGCCTATTTATGAATCAGGTAATATGGACCGAAACAGAGTTTCTGGGTACAAAAATGATCACTATTCGGAGAGCAAACAATACCCTCTTATGAATACCTACCTAAATAATGTCCCTCGTGTTGCACTGCCATCTGGTCTGCTTGATTTGCTCCCAGAATGTCCCTCTGAAGCAAAAAGGGTGAGAGGGTGAGTTCAGCATCTAGTAATCAATCTTATTCAACGCTTATATTAAGATCATAAATTTAAAATCATAATACTATACAAGTTGCCATGTATGTATGCTAGTGATGCTAATACTCTCTTCCCATCCAAATAAACTTTCCTGGATCCATATACACATGATGTGTGAAGAGCAAAAACCTTAGATCTTAATATGATTGTTAAGCACATTCTCATCTCTCTTATTCCATTACCGATAAGCAAATTAATGGCAAGTATGTGTAGCCAAAATTTACCAACTAAAACTTGTTCTGCCTTTACAAGTAGTATACGTACAACTTAGTGGTGTAGGTATTACATATATGTGTGGGCAAACATACATGTTACACATGGAATTGAACTCTAGGCAGGAGTAACTCGTACTGGTATGAAAGGACCAGTTACCTCACTGTTAGAAGCTGGAATAGTGGTGTGATCAACATGTTGACCATTCCTGAATCCAGCATCACAAGGAGGGTCTGCAAAAAAAGGTAATAAAAAGCATGTAAATTTTTTTGCCAATGAAAAAAGACCATGCAAGTTAATATGCCACAACGCAGAGAATAGGAGCTATCATATACAGCTCAGATTAAATTCCACGATATAGGAGGACAGAGAAAAACAATTAATATGTGTTAGCTTATGACGGATAACTGCTTAGTGCAATATCAATCTGCAGTGATTTATTTGTGTTAATCATGTAGTAAGATAGTGGATGTCTCTTCTGTACATCTAGAGTTCTAGATGTATGTACTCTTACCTCATTAATTTTTATCAAACATTATATATATTGTGGATAATGTCAGCCATGAAGGTTCTAATTTTTCATGCAGCAATTAAGTGTACCAGTACAAAATACTACTCCCACCGCCTAATTATATGAGGCCAGAGGAGGAGGAGGGAGTAGGTAATAAGATCAAACAGATCAGTCTACTACTTCTTTTTTCATATAGCAAGAATAAGGTATGGATGTAGATATATAAAATCAGGGCTTTCTATGTACCTGGATCGAAGACCTATATCATTCAAATAAATATACAGTTAGCGCCCATTTCGGTTAATGTCTTGAAGGCATTCCCCATCAATTATGATTTGTGAAATATGGGGTTACTAGATATTAAAAATCAAGCTTTTTATGTACCTAGAATAGATAAAAAAAATCATTACTATTCCAATAAACATACAGTTGGTTCCTGCTTCAGTTAAATGTGTCAAAGGCATTTCCATCACTATAATTTATTCATTACGAATAAGGAGTACCTTGGTATTGCTCCACCTGCAGGTTTGCTTGATTTCGTCCTGGAAAGTCTCCCTGAAAATATTAGCAAAACAGAGTGGAATCCCTTTCGTTTTTTATTTATTTTTGACACAGTAGCCGAATCAATTTAGTAATTTGCTTGTGGAACGAGTATTGAAGGTACAAGGTGCAGGTGAGCACCACTTTACAACAACGGAAAAATTTCCGTGATGACCAACCCACACAACAGCAATTTCCCAAGAGCAAGTTGGCACAAAATTTTTACCTCAAGGACGTAGTTCTTCAAATCCCGAATAACATGACGATAGTTGGTCGGATGTAGCACACAGATAGCAACTCGGGGCTACGAAATTATAAATAAACACCAAAGATTAGCAGATATACGTAATATTTTTGTTTCTTGAATCATACATAGATGGCTGCATCGCTGATTCACTGCCCCACCGGATCCTCTCCGTCGACATGCCTGTTTGTCGGTCGCTTACTAAAGTTTGGGTGTGGCGGTGCGGGACTTGGTAAAGGGTAGCTTGGCCGGCGGCGGCGGCGGCGGGCGGCGACCCTAGACAACAAAGGGGAACGAGGAGACGAGCCAGGATGGAAGGAGGTTTACTGGCTGGGCTTCTTGGGCTCTAACCTGCTTGGCTGGGCTCGTGAGGCCACGCAGTAGCGCGCTTCACTCATTGAGTCTGG
>NC_041387.1:4668688-4686636 GCF_002162155.2 Triticum dicoccoides
TTGTTTTGTTTTTTTTTTTTTGGCCTTGCTTTTTTTACGAGGTGTTGAACACCACCGAGATTCAATTTTCCATTAGAATATGTCCGATATTAGACTCGTTTTGAAGATCTGGTCACCCGAAACATGAAGGTCATAATGAAATTTAAAATTTGTGATTCGTTTCGATATTAATGGATGCTATAATTTTGAGTTTGGCATGTGCTGCGTACTGATGTTGGCAGAGAATAGTCAGAAAGCGACAGATGATATGTAATCTTAAAAGAGAGATAAAGACAAGCAAAGACATCGCGTCCTGCAGCACACTGTTAGATGGAACTTGAGTTTGGTCATAAGAGGGATTTAAGGGCACAAAATTTGGACGAATTAAAAGTGAGGAAGCACATGTACCTTGAGATCCATTTTGAGATGGAACTCGAACATTGTGATGGAACTCCATTTCACGGAGCCGCCATTTTTTAAATACAGTTTGCGTAGGAGGACGTCGTGCCCTATCTTGCCTCCACTTTTGATTTCCCAGTTGCCTCCGGCCCCCAGTGCCTTCCTGTTGATAGCGCCCTTTCCGTCAGCGGTGATTAGCGTGAAAATCACCTTAGCCTTGTGAAGATCTTCGTCTCTGTCCCACGCTTCATTCAGAAGTCCGGCTGCATATATATATACGCACGACCAAAAATAAGATTTATCATATGGAAAAACCGAAAAGGAGCAAAGTGCATGTGAATTAACGAGGGTAACTAGTACTACTAACTCACACCGCTGCTGCCAAGACGGGAAAGAGTCGTAGAGTCGAGCCCAAGGGATTGTGCCCTCGCCGTTGAAGCTGATCAGGAAGTCTCCGACAGCTTTCACGGTGGTGGCATGGATGCCGCCGCCGCCGCTGCCTCCGACGACAGAGCTCACCAGCCTATCCGTTTCAGCTAGTAACAACGCCCGGAAGGAGCCGATGTGATTGTGGACGGCCGCGTCATGGTGCCCCGCCATACAGCAGGAATGTTTCTCCCTTCTCGATCTCTCTCTGTTGAGTCTGGCCGGGGCGTCGTTGGCTCTCGTCTCGGCCATGTCGATAGCTGCCGGCCGGCACATTTATTGTCCAACTCACCGATACGGGATGCGGCAGGGCTTATCAACTGCCGAAAATAAACGCCGCTTATCAACGCGAGGCGGCCGGGTTTGCTCTATGTTTGCTCGACGGAAGCACAAACACTGCTTGGGAAGGCGTCCCTATCGGCAAAGAAAATGACTCCCGCTGAAAAAACCACTCCCTTACACGAGTTGGACTCCCGTGTGCGCCAGAAGTTTTGATAGGTAAAAACTTTTGCATTTCAAGACTAGAAAAGACTAGGGTCTGGGGATTCAACACCCTTGCCACTGGGCCATGGTTACTTGTGTGCTTAGAACGCAGATGCAGCTTATTTAACTATTAAGTGAGCATTTGAATTCAAAATTCCCGAGAAAATTCGGGATTTTTTGCTCTGTATGAGTGTTTATCGTGGGGGAGCATTAACCGAATATCTCGAGCAGTTACCAAAACCATGGTACATACACATATGCACGCGCACACACATCTTAACCTTATGATCACTTCCGACAAACAGAACTGACATGTCATCTTCGTATTTTACAAAGTCACGCTAAATACGAACACCAAGATTTTAAACCCTGATGGACTTGGGATAGCATTGTCCTCCTAACCATCAAATCACAAGTTGGTTTGCGTCTATGTATTGTGTTCAAAAAGAAAAACCACTCCAACAGCCGCCACGTTGTGTTAAATGTAGAGTCTCTGCCTTTTTAAAGACTCATGTTTACCTCAGACGCGGTGGCGAGCTAGGTTATCTCCGGCTTCGGAATGTTCTCGACGCTGCCTGGCTTCCCTTTCCTCTCCCATGGACTTATCCAAATTATAAATTCAATCAAATTACTTTTTTTTAATTTTCAATTGAGGATATAGAGAAAAGTTCACATTTCAACCCTCAACTAACCACATGGTTTGTTTTTTAACCCGATCTTTGAAACCAGTCGGATTCAACCCTCAATTTGTCACAAAGTTCAAATAACAACCCTTGACTCAGTTTTGGGCTGGTTAAGTGGTTTTGACAAAGTCAAAGCTGACTGGGCAGCCTAGTCAGCATGCCATGTAGACAACCGTCCCGGCTGTCGGATTTCGGGTTCTGGCAGACCCTCAAGGTTCGAACTCTGGGGTGCACGCGGAGATCACACCTCCTGCCTACCCATGTCTCGTCGCCTCGCAAGGATCTAAAACTACACGAAAAATAACACAGGGGACACGAGATTTATACTGGTTCAGGCCACCATTGTGGTGTAATACCCTACTCCAGTTTGTGGTGTGGTGGATTGCCTCTAGGGCTGATGAGGAACAGTACAAGGGAAGAACAGCCTCGCGAGGGTCTGTTCTTGGCTGGTGCAATGAACTGCTAGGGAAGTTCAGTCGCCTCTCTTTCTCTCTCTCTCTAGATGCCGATGCCTCGGATTCCCTCTCCCTACCCTGTGGGTGGCTAGTCCTATTTATAGGCAGAGGTCCTGGGCATCTCCCCAAATATTGAGCGGGAAGGGCGCCAACAATTGGCCATTTTGAAGGGAACATCTAGTACACTTATCCTGACTAAAGTTGGTCCTCGCCTGCCAAAGACCATGACGATGACGCCGGCTTGGGCTCCACGATGACCTCCGTTCTGCCGTTCTGCTGGTCTTAGTCTTGTTACACCAAAATGGTTGCATTTGCTTGATACTCTTGCCTGCGCTTGCCCCCTTTGCACCAAAGAGGAAACAAGGACTCTGCGCAGGCCGGCGCCCGCCTGGCCTTGGTCGTCATGGCTTGCGTCATGGGCACCTCGCAAGGTACCCCGCCTTGATCTCTCCGCCTCCTCGCGAGCCAGCCTGACGAGGCCGTGCCCGAGGAAGCCTTCCGTCGTCCGCCCCGCGAGGCTTGGCCCCTCGCGAGGGTCTTGAGCATGTGTCGATGAAGATGGGCCGTACTGAGCCACGCCGCAGGCCGCAGGCAGGCAAGTATGGGTACCCCCGTTCCCAGAACGCCGACAGTAGCCCCCGGGCCCAAGGCGCGCTTGGACTTGGCTTAGCAGAGAAGCGAAGGGGCAAGTGCGAAGCACCGCGGGCCCCAATAGCCTGCGGCCTTGGGCGCCGCGTGGCGGTTGATTGGACGTGGGCATCCCGGCTCCCCCACGATGCCTCGGCAACTGCACGAATTGATAAGTCCCTGCATGCAAAACGGGTCATGATTATCTTTGATCGTGGAAGTCGACGGTTGGCCTCCCTCGACTATATGTACGGAACGGCACGAGCCCTTTCATGTCCGTCTCTTCCCACTACTCTTCGTCTTCCTCTTCGTCCTCGCTCCTCCCTACGCCAATGGCACCGATCCGTCGGTTTTCTGCCGAAGAGAAGGGGAAGGACCCCGAGAGGGTCCTGTCTCGCTTCCTCCGAAGAAACGACTCGTCTCTTGCCACGGGGAAGGGGGTGCTTGGCAGGAGGTGTCGAGGCCATGGTTCGAGCGGCCGCCGCCGGGATTCCCACTGCCCTTGTACGCCTGGATCGAGGGTCCTCAAGGCGCTGGCGCCGAGCGGCTTTGCCAGAGGCGCCGTCGCCGCCGGCGGATCACGACGGTGCGCGTCGTTCCTCCTGGAGCTCACGCCGAGGGCTCTTCTCGCGAGCTCGTGCTTCACGCCGCCATGCCTCCTTGGTCCTGGATTCGCCTCCCTCCTTCCTTCGCCTTCGAGATCCCACCGAGGGGGCCTATCGAGATTTGGCTGCAGTATGCTGACTGCAGTACCTCTGCGACCGAAGCGGAGGTCGAGGTCGTCGCTTCGGGCAGGGTCTACCTGACCCGTGGCTGGGGCGAGATCACCCGGGTCTGCAGGACGGGTGGCGCCCTCGCAATCCACCTCGAGTACGACGGCGCCTCCCTGATGTTCTTCAAGGTCTTCGACGCGGAGGGACGCCGGCTGGAGTGCTGCCCCGAGAAAGGCGGCCGGGGCCCTGCCGCGGCGAGGACTAGGCTCGCCAATCGCTTCCCCAGCAGCTCCTCGGGCAGCGGAGGTGTCGGAGGATCCAGCGACTCCGTCAAGCTCCTCGCGACTCCGGAGACGAGCGACGACAGCTACGAGCCCCCGAGCTTGCGTCGCTCTCGGAGCAGGGCGGGCTCGTCAGGCCGTCGTCGCCACTGATCTATATGGGGTTGGCGTTGGTGGCTGACGGCCCACTGTTGATGATGGCGTCTCTGGCGGAGGCGCGCGTAGTTGGCACTCTTTAAGATTCGCTCCTTTTGTTCCCTGAGAGGAATCGAAGAACACATCCCGTGGGGGTTTGTAAGGTGCTTGTAGTTCCATTTGTTAATATGATCCTTATCGTGAAGCGGTGAGGGATGCTCGTCCCGTCTTAGCTTAGTTCCTCCTTTTGAACCTCACGAGGACTCGACGCTCTGCACTGACAGGTCCCGGTCCCAAGGCAGGCTTCAGCCGTCGCTGGTATGCCAGGTCGCGATGCTGTGGTCAAGGCCAGGAGGTGAGCGGCCCGGGGTCCAGTAAGAGCCCCTGAGTCGCAATGCTCAGGAGGTCCCATTTAGCGCTCAAGCAGCCATCGTTCGGTGAGAAAGGAACACGACGTTGCCAAAACGGAACCGCATTAGGTGCGAGGTTGGTGTTGCGATAGCTAGTATTTCTGGGGGGTGACTTATCTCGGGGGTCAGAAATCACTCCTTGGCGCGGCGCCAGGCCCGCGCGCTGACAGCCGAGGAGTTGCCTGGCGAGGTCCCCACGTGCCTCTTCCCTCTCGCCTTTGCTCCCCCTCGTGCTCTACGTCCTCAGATCCCGGTCCTCGAGCGAGCTCAGCCATCGCTGGTATGCCAGGTCGCAATGCCGTGGTCAAGGCCAGGAGGTGAGGGCTGGAGAGCCAGTAAGAGTCCATGAGTCGCGATGCTCAGGTACCCCCCCCTTTAACGTGCAAGCGGTTCGCGCGGACGAGAGCGAAGTGGACGCTGCGGAGGCCTCGCCCGACGCTGCTCCTTAAAGCAATCCTGCGAGTTCATCATCAGAAAAGCAAGGGTTTGTCGTTACAATTGCTGGCCAGCTGCTGGTTGCTCTGGGAAGTTGACGAGGCACTGAAGGCTTGGTGAGATGGCGCCCTGCGGGGTTGCCGCGGCCAGAGCTCAGCCATCCAGGTTTGTCAACGTTGCAGGGACGGACCCATGCGCAAGCATCGTGCCGTGAGAGAGCAGCTCCATCAGTTGGTGTCAATCGAGCGGGCAATTAAGTCAAGCACGTTGATCATGAAGGAGCAAATCCATTTAGATAGGCGCAGAAAAAGATGATCACCGCTGGGTCGGGCCCGAGCGACTTTGGGGATGATGCAGCCCGAGGGGCGCCCCCAATAAAGTAAGCTAAAGAACATGAATCAAAGGGATACATGCCGCAGGGACGGACCCACGCGACCTGGAAATGATGCAGCCCTGGGGGGCGCTCCCAGCTGAAAATGAAACTCGAAGGATGTCACCTGATGATGCTGAAGATGAAGGGATGCTGAAGTAGCGGACGGCATGCGCTGCGGAAGCCAATCTTCACGAGCCCCCAGGCCCAGGAACCTCGGGAGGCTCTGGAGGTGCTGGCGGCTCCTCGCGGACCATCTCCATCTCCACCAGGACTGCGGAATGCCTGACCGCTTGAGCCTCCAAGATGCTCCTCATGAGGCGCTGACGCGCAGCAGCCGCGTTCGGTAGGCCGTAAGGCATGCGAACATAGCTGTGGGGTGGACCTTCGCAGCTTCCCACGCGTGAGGGCCAGAGGCGCTCCTGAGAGGCGGCTCGGTTGAGTCCTGGTATGTCGATGCAGACACGCAGCCCACCATCCTTGCCTGGATGGGGAGCTACGACGGGCAAGCGGCGGCTGCCACTCATGACTCTTGACTCCTGCAGCTCCTGAATGATCTCGCTGACGAACTCCCGAGGGTTTGGCCTTCCTTGCCTTGCTCCTTCCTGAGGGAAACGTGCGTTGAAGCACGCCTCCAAGTGGTGCCCGAGCGCCTCCCTCGTGATCCTAGCAAAGTCGATGGCCCTCCAGGAGAGAGCCCCCGAGCCTTGCTCGAGGAGGGTGCCAGGCGCGCCTTCCTATGCGACAGAAGGAGGTGCCCCCTGAACAGGCGCGGACCCTGAGGGGCCTGCCTCCCGAGGGTTCGGGCCAAGCGATGTCTTCTTCTTCTTCTTAGGAGCAGCCTCGGGAAGCCTCCCGCTCCTGTGATCTGGGTCTTCAATTGATGCGGCTTGGAAAGCATGCTCCAGGGAACACACTGCGTCTCTCTCTTCACAAGGCACCGTGATGACTCCACCGCTCCCTGGCATCTTGAGGACATTGTAGCCATGATGGGTCACGGCCATGAACTTAGCCAGGGCTGGGTACCCGAGGATGGCATTGTACGGCAGACGGATGTGAGCGACGTCGAAGTCAATGAGTTCGGTGTGGTAGTTGTCGCGCTTCCCGAAGGTAACAGGAAGGCGGACCTGCCCTATCAGAACCGTGGAACCATCAGTGACTCCTGAGAAAGGCTTGGTTGGCTGCAGCTGATTGTAGGGCACTTGGAGATTGTTGAACGTCTCGACGGATAGGACATTGAGCCCTGCACCACCATCGATGAGGGTCCTGGTGACTTGCACATTGCTGATGATTGGAGAACAAAGTATCGGGAGGACTCCGGCTGTGGCCGCTGCTACGTCTCGAGCTTGCGTTGGTTTTCCCCGAAGAGGAGGGGGTGATGCAGCATAGTAGCGTAAGTATTTCCCTCAGTTTTTGAGGACCAAGGTATCAATCCAGTAGGAGGTCACGCGCAAGTCCATCGTACCTGCACAAAACGATAGCAACTCGCAACCAACGCTTAGGGGTTGTCAATCCCTTCACGGTCACTTACGAGAGTGAGATCTGATAGAGATAATGTTTTTGGTATTTTTGATATAAAGATGCAAAGTAAAAAGTAAAAGCAAAACAAGTAAAATAAAGTGATGGAGATTGATATGATGAGAATAGACCCGGGGGCCATAGGTTTCACTAGTGGCTTCTCTCAAGAGCATAAGTATTCTACGGCGGGTGAACAAATTACTGTTGAGCAATTGATAGAATTGAGCATAGTTATGAGGTTATCTAGGTATGATCATGTATATAGGCATCACGTCCGAGACAAGTAGATCGAAACGATTCTGCATCTACTACTATTACTCCACTCATCGACCGCTATCTAGCATGTATCTAGAGTATTAAGTTAAAAACAGAGTAATGCCTTAAGCAAGATGACATGATGTAGAGGAATAAATTCATGCAATATGATAAATACCCCATCTTGTTATCCTCGATGGCAACAATACAATACGTGCCTTGCAACTCTTTCTGTCACTGAGTAAGGACACCGCAAGATTGAACCCAAAGCCATGCACTTCTCCCATTGCAAGAACTACCAATCTAGTTGGCCAAACCAAACGGATAATTCGAAGAGACTTGCAAAGATAACTCAATCATACATAAAAGAATTCAGAGAAGATTCAAATATTATTCATAGATAAGCTGGATCATAAACCCACAATTCATCGGTCTCAACAAACACACCGCAAAAAGAAGATTACATCGAATAGATCTCCATGAGAGAGGGGGTGAACATTGTATTGAGATCCAAAAAGAGAGAAGAAGCCATCTAGCTACTAACTATGGACCAGAAGGTCTGAAGTAAACTACTCACACTTCATTGGAGGGGCTATGGTGTTGATGTAGAAGCCCTCCGTGGAGGATTCCCTCTCCGGCGGAGCTCCAGAACAGGCCCCAAGATGGGATCTCATGGATACAGAAGGTTGCGGCGGTGGAATTAGGTTTTTGGCTCTGTCCCTGGTCTATTGGGGGTACGTAGGTATATATAGGAGGAAGGAGTACGTCGGTGGAGCTCTGAGGGGCCCACGAGGCAGGGGGGCGCGCCCAGCGGGGGCGTGCCCTCCACCCTCGTGACCTCCTCGGAAGCTTCTTGGAGTAGGGTCCAAGTCTCCTGGATCACGTTCGGTGAGAAGATCACGTTTCCGAAGGTTTCATTCCGTTTGGACTCCATTTGATATTCCGTTTCTTCAAAACACTGAAATAGGCAAAAAAAACAGTAATTCTGGGCTGGGCCTCCGGTTAATAGGTTAGTCCCAAAAATAATATAAAAGTGGAAAATAAAGCCCAATATAGTCCAAAACAGTAGATAAAGTAGCATGGAGCAACCAAAAAATATAGATACGTTGGAGACGTATCAACCGCGCACTTGAGCTGATCCGCTGAGCTGAACGTGATGGCGCACGCTGACCACCTGAGAGGGCGTGTGGCCTCAAGCTTGGGGAGGACTGCATTCACTTCACGAGCAAACTGCTTGAAGATACGCTGAGAGGCCGGGGCTTGAGCGCCGCCCAAGATGCAAGCGATTGCGCGCGGCTCCTGGAAGCCTCCAGCCCCCTCGTCCTGGTGATGGTCTTCATTCCTCCTCGGCTGCGGTGGCAGAGGAGGGAGGCCCGCATTGCCTTGTGGGCGATCCTCACGAGGCTGATCCCTACAACCCCCCTCGCGAGGTGGGTCCCTCCAACCTCCCTCACGAGGCTGGTCCTGCCAGCGGTCCTCGCGAGGTCGGTCACGCCACCCTTGGCAAGGGCCGCGGTCTTCCCATCGTCCTCCACCTCTTCCTCCTCCTCGGCCATAGCCCCGGTCTCGTCTTGTTTCCTCCCAAATGGCCAAAATGCTTAAGGTCTTGCTCGTCAGTTTTAGATATTACTATCAAAGTTGTGACAATTAATTTGAATCGAAGGGAGTACGAAATTCAAAATTCTCCACAGACATAGGATCCAAAGAAAATACTGGGAAATGGACTGAAGTCCAAATAATGTAGAATTCTTCCTATTTAGTTTTGGTCTGGTACTGCTCTTTTTTTATTTAGAAAATGGTCTGGTACTGCTCATACATGCACACGGGGATGGTTTTCGAATGTACGAAACTTCAAATGGACTTACACAGATAAACTCCCCAGAAAGAGCCCACAACATGCGGCCCAAAGGCCCAGTCCGGTCCACAGTGAATCCCACCTCCACACGCGGCTCCTACTCATCATGGTACTAGTTACTGATAGTGATAGCAAAGTCTCGACGGCGTGCCACCTGTTAGAATTTGATTCCGCGTCAAGAAGTCTCAACCTGAACAATTGACAACTCCTCGTGCCCCAGCCCTATAAATAGCTGGCGCGGGGCCACCACCTTTGTTGTGTAGCTACGAATACCTTCAGTGTAGTGGGCCTGGGCCGAGAGAGAAGATCCACGAGAGTAAAACACTAAGCAATGCATTCCCCCTTTTCATGACTTCCATGGGCTAGCACCACACTGGTTCCGGCTTCTGTACCCCGTCTGCCTCGTCGCCCCTGGATGAAAAATATTGACTGGTGAAGTCTATCGTGGACCTCCGTCCCGACGCTGGCGATCATGCCACGACCATTGCCGCCATCCAAGATTTCCTCAACCGGTTCCGTGATGCGGAAATACCATGGGTCGCATCTACGATGCATTCCCGGCGTGGCAGCAAGGATATAAGTAATTAGTTAACCAACAACTTTTCATTCACGGTTAGTACCCCATACATGTGATTATAAATAAAAATGATTTTTATGGGATACATGCACCCCAATATAAACAATTGTTGAAAAATATAACTTGCCCGTGGAGGGGGGGGGGGCTGTAGCCCCCCTACACTACACCCATGCCCTATATTTCAACCAGAGATCCAAGCACCCTTCTTTTTTTCTAACCGGGCTTCAAGCACCCTTTTGTTGGAATCTGGCATGTCCAAGTCCCTTTCTGTACATGAGGGCCGGCCCTGTCCTTTTGTCGTTGTGTTGGTGATCTTGACTGGTCGTCAGCAACATCGTTGCAAAGGAAGCGCGGATCGACGCTGTGCTTGAAGTGCGGTGGACTTCTCTTCGTGTTGAGGGTTTCGTAGCCTCGACGATGGTGCGGCGAGCTGGGATCTAGCTCCGGTTGCCTGATTGTGGACGAGAACCCAGATGACTCCAAGTGCCGCCGCATCAGTCTGCATTGTTGTTAGTCTGGGGGTGTGGTTGTTCCCCGACACCATTGTATCATGCCGTTTTTTTTCTGTCTTTGTTGTGTGTGTTTGTTGTGGTGTCATATGGTTATCTGTAAGGGCCTCATTAATTTAATTCTATTGGATGGTAGCCTTTTTTCTTTCTAAAAATGTCGTGGTCAAAGCTTGTCGCAAATTCCGAGAGGGGGTTTCATACGACGGAGCCTCTTTTCCCTTTACACCCTTGCAAACACGCATTTTTGAGATACGTCCACTGCACATGCACGAACACGAGGACGGTTTTTGAATGTATAAGAAACTTCAAATGGACTCATATTTTTTTTAGGGTCAATGGACTCAGATGGATAAACTCCCCGGAACGAGCCCACCTCGCGCGGCCCAACAGCCCACTCCGGCCCGCAGAGAAACCCTAGCCTCCATCCAACTCATATACCCCCTCCTCCACCCCGCAACCCATTCCTTCTCCTCCTCCCCGCCGCCGCCGCCGCCTCCTCTCTTCGCCGCTCCCGCTCCGCCGCCGCGCCACCGCCGTCAGCCATGGTACGCTCCCCCCGCATCCGTCTCCCCGCGTGACCACACCGGACGCGCGCTGACGCACCCTCTCTTGTCCCGCTCGCAGGCACCGAAGAAGGAGAAGGCCCCGGCGGCGTCGTCGAAGCCGGCCAAGTCGGGCGGCGGGAAGCAGAAGAAGAAGAAGTGGAGCAAGGGCAAGCAAAAGGAGAAGGTGAACAACGCGGTGCTCTTCGACCAGGCCACCTACGACAAGCTGCTCACCGAGGTGCCCAAGTACAAGCAGATCACGCCCTCCGTCCTCTCCGAGCGCCTCAGGGTAACCTCCTCCCTCCCTCCCTCCCTCCCTCCCTCCCTCCGCCGGATCTCTTCTTCTTTACTTACCTTCGTCAGAATTGAGATCTCGGGATGGTAGGATATGTGTGTGATGCATCATGGCTCCCGGTGAAGTGTTCTGCTCTAAGCAAGAACAAGATCTCTGTTTTGGGGTCAGTCAGTCAGTGGTACTCTGAGCAGGAACAAGGTCACACCCGCGCGCTCGAAGCCTGTCTAGATAGGGCGTACATGATTGCGTTGTGGATAGATTCGATGCTGGATTCTCGTTCGGCTCCTTCATCTTTGGTGGTAGTTTCTGTGCAGATTTTGCTTGGTGTGCCATGTTGTAGCTAGGATGCAGAGGGCAGTGGTGATCATTTATGTCTGGTGTCACAGATATTTCATAATCTGATTTGGACATGCGCAGTGCTAATGCCTAATGGTGTTATACGTGATTCAACATCGCCATTGATTTGTAATGTTTCATAGAGTTAAATGTGGTTTGACGATGCTGCTGAACACTAAATTAACCTTCCCCTGCATCTTAGTGTCAACAATTTGTGCCTGACAGTTCCCATTGAACTGTACATTACAACTACTGATTGATTTGAGGACTGTGCATCCAATTTGTGACTGCTCTCGATTTAATAATTTTTAACTCTTCTGGCATTTTCAAGTTAGCACAATGTATATTAGTGTATCGTCTGTGTCTGTTTGCTTTATAAATGGTGCTGATGATGTTACTCACCCTGTGTCTACCTACCTGCAGATCAACGGGTCACTGGCTCGCAGGGCCATCAAGGACCTGATGGAGAGGGGGCTCATCAGGATGGTGTCAATCCACTCCAGCCAGCAGATCTTCACCAGGGCCACAAACACCTGATTTCTAGTCCAGTAGACTGAGATGTCGCTGTTATATTGACGTTCATTATGTTCAGCGAGGCACTTTGTGGGTCTTGTCTTGCGCTCGTGCCACTAGTATGTTTGAATTGCTTTTGAGTTTTTGGTACAATCTAAAGACGCAATGAAATCTACCTTATATTATCAGGCTCTGTTTGTATTTGTTGCTGTCTCGGTTTTCATGTTTCTTCAGCTATATGAATGTTCCATCCGGTAGTATAATTGAACCTTGATTATAGCTGCATAGTGGCCCCTAGTTGCGAGGGTAATGGTGTAAAAGATGAAGTTCCTCTGAAATAGATTTGATTTCGGGCGGATTAAATTGTCATAACTATGATTTTGACGCAAGTCTTTGTGGTTTTTATTTGATAATGGTGGTTGTCTATACCACCTGGCTTCCCCATTGTTTTGCCCGTGTCTTTTGACCCAACTCTTGAATAACACCAAGTCCCTAATTCCTGAATCAACAGAAAATACAAGTTCATATTTAGTCTCATTTCACGTCTTTGGAAATGAACACGTAATTTTTGTTTTGTTCTGTTTTTCTCTTCTCAACTCAAATAGAGAAGCTACACTATCAATATGTGGAGATTTTGGTACATTGTAAGATTGGACTAGTGCCACAAGTATGTTGAATTGCTTTGAGTTTTTGGTACAGTCTAAGATTTTCTTGTCAGCGCAATGAAATCTAAGATTGTGTTACTCCCTCCGATCCGTGCTTAGTGCAAATTTTATGTAGTAAGTCAACGACAATTACTGCCTCTGTAAACAGGTACAAGTATAAGATGTTTCAACTTTTTCTAATTTGGATGTGTGTAGACGCATGTCAGTGTGTTTATTCGTTCTCATTTCAGTCTGTATGTAGTTCATATTAAAATCTCCAAAACATCTCATAATAGTGAACGGAGGGAGTACGAATTAAAAGTAATGCCAGAGCCTTATGTCTTGTAGACATGGAACAAGCAACTTCTCCCAGGGGCCAATGAATTCTTGATTTTGGGAAGATCGAATTATCATGTTTGTGAGTCTTTGCCTGAATTATCATGTTTGTGAGTCTTTGCCTGTATAAAGGTTGTTGATAGTACGTACACATTTACCCATAATTTTGCTCTGATTGCCCATAATTTTCCTGTCAACCAACAATGTTATTTATGCTTGGTTTCGTTTCAAATCTCAGAAAAGGTACAATTTGAGTCAGTTCAACTACATGGAACAAGCAGCACAGAATTGCAGAACTACACAAGTTGCCATCTTCACCCAGTAACCAATGAACTATTATTCCGCAAAAAAGAAAATGCAATGAATTATTGGCAGCTTTGATGCATCCGAGGACAAACATCACCATATTACCTGTGCTGTGCTGGTCTTAATCTTGCCAGCAAATCGACACTCTCTATGCATCACAAGGGACAAACATCACCTCCTTGGTTCCTCCAATTCCTGCCCAGAAAAAGCAAACCGAGCTGCCTTTAAATTGCAGTGCAACCTCACTCATCATCTCCACAGCCACAAGCACCAGCAACAGACAGTAGCTTCAAGAGCCAGGATCATCTGTGATCTAATGGTGTCCATGAACCTCTACTCCTTGGCGCTGGTGGTGGTCGCCCTGGTGGCGGCGCCGATGGCCGCAGTGGCCGGCGACCCAGACATCCTCACCGACTTCATCGTGCCGGCGCCTATGGTCGGCATGCCCATGAACATCACCGGCGACTACTTCACCTACACCGGCTTCCACCCGTCCCTGCCGCTGCCGCTGCCGACCTTCACGCTCACCAAGGCCTCCATGGCGGAGTTCCCCGCGCTCAACGGGCAAAGCGTGTCGTACGCCAGGCTCGTGTTCCCGCCGGGCACCGTGAACCCGACCCACACCCACCCGCGCGCCTCCGAGCTGCTGCTCGTCCTCGACGGTGCCCTCTCCGTCGGCTTCGTCGACACCGCCGGCAAGCTCTACACCAAGGACCTCGTCACCGGCGACATGTTCATCTTCCCCAAGGGCCTCGTGCACTACCAGTACAACCAGGGGACAACGATCGCCGTGGCGCTCTCGGCATTCGGCAGCGCCAACGCCGGCACCGTGTCCGTGCCCGTCACCGTGTTCGGAACCGGCGTCGACGACGCCGTGCTCGCCAAGTCGTTCAAGACCGACCTGCCCACCATCCAGAAGCTCAAGGCGGCGCTCACCCCGCCCAAGAAATAAGCCCGTCCGTGTCTCGTGCCGCATGTTTGGTGTTGTTGTCCGCCGTGTTGTGTTTTTGAATTTGTTTTGCTTGTTGGAAACCTACCTGCCGAGCAACGCAGGCAACCAAGTACTGCATGCACATGGTAGGAGATATTTGGTGGTGAAATGATGTTGAATTATGTGGGTTTGCAATGTCGTCTTGATTTGGATCGAACTGTTTGTGTGTGTTGATGTTTGGAACTCATGATCTTGACTCTTTGAGTTACATATATGTTCACGATTTTGTATTGGGTTGTGCCTGGTGAGTTTGTATACCATTTTGAAGGCACCGATGTTGTATGGTACACAGTTTCAGTTTGGCATATGATACATGTTTTAAACAATTCAGACTTCACAAAAGTGTACAATTATGTGCATGATGAAATTTTGGCATGTCAAATTTGTAGCAGTGAACTAATTAAGTGAACTTTGCTGTCAAATTGTGGCGATGAACTTGGCGATTAGAGCTAAGGAAGAGGCACTAGCCAGAGGGGCGATTCAGCAGTTTTTAGCTGCGATATATTGTGGTGTAGTGAATGCATTGAAATTTGTTCTTAGTTCTATCCATTTCAAGATTGTAGCTAGTCTTTAGTTACATATATATTTGGATGTTTCTGTGGCGTTAGGTAGTTAAAACAGCACAGAACCATTTCATTTCGAGCGGCCATCTACTGAGTTCCATAGTGTTATTTAGAATGATAGGCTTCTCCCCAAAATGGTGTACAGAAGATAGAGAGGGACACTTGCTTTATGTTATGACTTGTAATAATAAGTGTGATTTCTATAGAAGAAACAGAGTTTACTTGTAACCATGGAAATAAAAAAAAACAAGAGTTGCATAACAGACACAACTATATTTGATGGCATAATCTTAACACCCAAATCAAATGAAGTTTGACATGAGTCACCATAACAATTCACAAGCCACAACATGCGCATATTATTACACAACTTAAAACTCACAAGAACACCAGGTTCACTCCACCATCATTCACTAGCTCGATGTGGCCTTATTATTCAGGGCGACAACAATACACCGACGAATCATTTCTTTGCTGGCGGAGTGAGTGCCGCCTTGAGCTTTTGCACGGTGGGCAGGTCAGTCTTGAAGGACTTGGCGAGCACCGCATCGTCAACACCAGTACCAAACACGGTAACAGGAACAGACACGGTGCCCGCGGCGGCGCTACCGAATGCCGAGAGTGCAACTGCGGGGCTTTGCCCTGGGTTGGACTGATAGTGCACCAGACCCTTGGGGAATATGAACATGTCGCCGACGGCTAGGTCCTGAGTGTAGAGCTTGCCAGCCGTGTCGACGAAGCCAACGGAGAGCGCACCGTGAAGGACGAGCAGTAGCTCTGCTGCACGAGGGTGGGTATGGGGTGGGTTGATGGATTCGGAGGGGAACTTGAGCATGGCGTAGGACACGCTCTGCCCGTTGAGTGCCGGGAACTCGGTCATGCTGGCCTTGGTCACAGTGAAGTTCTGCGCCCCCGGCATCGGCATGGTCATGTTCATGGTGGCGCGAAAGCCGGTGTAGGTGAAGAAGTCGCCGGTGATGTTCATTGGTGCTATCCCGTACATGTCGTTTGGGACGACAAAGTCGGCGAGGATGTCCGGGTCGCCGGCCACAACGGCAAGTGGCGTCGTGACCAATGCAACCACCACCAGTAACAAGGAGTAGCAGTTGAGGGACGCCATTGAAGTTGAATGTAGCTACAAGGTAAGCTAATGATTTAGTGGCGCCAAGAGACTGATTGGTGAACGCTGTGGTTGTGACTTGTGAGTTGTGGTGAAGATGTTGAGCTACCTGTTGTGTTATTTATATACACAAGAGGCAATCTAGCTAGCTAGCGAGGTGATGAAGAGTCTGATAAACCAAGGGCCATGAAAAAACACTGTACAACAAGCTGTAGCCAGCTAGTGCTATTTGACACACATCTGAGGAAGAATTAACTGGCCAATTCCATGCAACTCTTGGTGTCTCCAAGCATATATATGGATATACCAGCATGCGACTCAGAATCTTTTTGTTCTCATTCTGATACAAACTTTGCAGCCTCAACTTGACAAATATGATCTGTGCACCAAATACCCTGCAAGTATGTAATGTAGTACATACTCCCTCCGTTCCTAAATATAAGTCTTTCTAGATATTTCACCATGGACTACATACGGATGTATATAGACTTAGTTTATAGTGTAGGTTGACTCATTTTGCTCTCTATGCAGTCCCTTATTGAAATCTCAAAAAACACTTATATTTAGGAACAGAGGGCACGGAGGCCCTCTCCTAAATATAAGTCTTTTTAGAGATTTCAATATGGACCTGTGTTTTGATTTTTGGTTTGAGATTTTTTTCTCGCCCCAGGCCAAGATGGCCGAATTTCGGTCATTTTCAAAAATTTCGGCCAAAATTTTGACCGAAATTTGACTAAAATTTGTCAAATTTGACCAATTTCGGTCGAAGATAGATTTTGCCCCAGGCCGAGATGGCCGAAATTCGGCCGAAATTCAAAATACAGATATGGACTACATACGGACATATATAAACGTAGTTTAGAGTGTAGGTTCACTCATTTTGCTCCATATGTAGTTCATATTGCAATTTCTAAAAACACTTATATTTAGGAGCAGAGGGAGTATATGACATGAGCACAAACGTGTATATCACCTGTGAAACTTAGGAAACAACGATGGCAATGGCAAGCCAATTTGTTCCAGCTAGGAGTGTCCCTACAGGCTACAACCATGAACTGTAACACTGGATTTATAATCATGTCTCAACCATGAACTGTCACAAGGGCATCAAACTTGGGAAACAACGATAGCGATGGCAATCCAATTTGTTTGGCCCCTACAGGCTACAGCCTCCTACAAATAATCACAGCCTCAGGCCGGCCACCTCCACTCCTCCACCCTTCACACAACCTTACTACTACTACGTGAAAATGGTGTCGTCGTGTCTTGCCCTCGTCGTCCTCCTTGCTCTGCCCTTCCTTGCCCTCGCCGGCGACCCGGACATCCTCACAGACTTCATCCTGCCGCCCGGCAACAATGTGTCGCTCCTCAACGGCACCTTCTTCACCTACACAGGCCTCTTCGCTATCGACTCCGCCAACCCAGCCAAGTTCACGGTGACAAAGGCCACCGCCACCGAGTTCCCGGCGCTGCTCGGCCAGTCCGTCTCCTACGCCGCCCTCAGCTTCGGCCCCGGCACCGTCAACCCGCCGCACGTCCACCCAAGGTAACAAAACTTTACACGCTTTCTAGCTCATCATGATTGATCCTCAGTATATACTATATACACGTTAGTGCTCATGTCATATATGTGCTTCTTCTTCCATGATTGCAATGGTGGCCGGCAGGGCGTCAGAGCTGCTTTACGTGGTGGAGGGTCCGCTGCTGGTGGGCCTCATCGACGAGACGAAAGGTGAGCTGTACGCGCAGACGCTGCAGACGGGTGACATGTTCGTGTTCCCCAAGGGCATGGTGCACTTCCAGTTCAATAGTGGCGACCATGTGGCGCGTGCCTTCTCGGCCTTCGGCAGCTCCAGCCCCGGCACCGTCTCGCTCCCGACTGTCCTCTTCGAGTCCGGCATCCCTGACACCGTCCTCGAGAAGTCGCTTCACGTTGACCAGGCCACCGTGGATGTGCTCGAGCAGGACCTGGCGCCACTCGCTCCCGCTCCCGCTCCCTCTCCAGATACACCGCCAACACCTAAGAATGGTGGTGCAGCACCCGCACCGGCGTGCTTCGCGCTGCTAGCTTGCTTCGCCGCTGCATTGTTGTTGTGACTTGTGAAGTTGTGACTGAGAGCCATGGCTTATCTTGTTGCGAGGAGCGTAGTCTAAAAGTACTTCATCCAATAAGCTATTTCGAGTATCCG